>NW_025155978.1:350-1453 GCF_004010195.1 Chiloscyllium plagiosum
CGAACCATGTAGAGAGAGGCAGTGCCTGTATTAGAGCACAGAGAAACAGGCGAACATTGCAGAGAGGGGCAGTCCCTGTAGTAGAACACTGAGAAACAGGCAAACCATGCAGAGAGAGGCAGTGTCTGTAGCAGAACACAGAGAAACAGGCTAACCATGTAGAGAGAGGCAGTGCCTGTATTAGAACACAGAGAAACAGGCGAACATTGCAAAGAGAGGCAGTGTTTGTAGTAGAACACAGAGAAACAGACGAACCATGCTGAGAGGGGCTGTCACTGTAGTAGAACACAGAGAAACAGACGAACCATGCAGAGAGAGACAGTGTCTGTCGCAGAATACAGAGGAACAGATGAACTGGGCAGAGAGAGGCAGTGCCTGTAGCAGAACAGAGAAACAGGTGAACATTGCAGAGAGAGGCAGTGTCTGTAGCAGAACAGAGAAACAGGCGACCCATGCAGAGAGAGGCAGTGGCTGTAGTAGAACACAGAGAAACAGGTGAACTATGCAGAGAGAGGCAGTGTCTGTAGTGGAACACAGAGAAAGAGGCAAACTATGCAGAGAGAGGCAGTGTCTCTAGTAGAACGCACAAACAGGTGAACCATGCAGAGAGAAGCTGTGTCTGTATCACAACACAGAGGAACAGATGAACTGGGCAGAGAGAGGCAGTGTCTATAGCAGAACAGAGAAACAGGCGACCCATGCAGAGAGAGGCAGTGGCTGTAGTAGAACACAGAGAAACAGGTGAACTATGCAGAGAGAGGCAGTGTCTGTAGTAGAACACAGAGAAACAGGCAAACCATGAAGAGAGAGGCAGTGCCTGTAGTAGAACACAGAGAAACAGGTGACACAGAGGAACAGATGGACTGGGCAGAGAGAGGCAGTGCCTGTAGCAGAACAGAGAAACAGGCGAACATTGCAGAAAGAGGCAGTGACTGTAGTAGAACACAGATAAACAGGCGACCTATGCAGTGAGAAGCTGTGTCTGTAGCACAACACAGAGGAACAGATGGACTGGGCAGAGAGAGGCAGTGCCTGTAGCAGAACAGAGAAACAGGCGAACCATGCAGAGAGAGGAAGTGCCTGTAGTAGAACACACAAACAGG
>NW_025155979.1:0-1453 GCF_004010195.1 Chiloscyllium plagiosum
TAATGCTAAAACGTTGAGTCTCCTGTACCTCAGGTGCTGCCTGACCTGTTGTGTTTTTTCCAAGCATTACACTTTGACGCATATAAATTAATCGGCTACAATAATATGCCAGGGGCTAGGAATCCTGCAGAAGTAACTTACCTCATGATTTCCAAAAGCCTGTCACCCATCTGGAAGACACACACTGAATGTGTGTGTGATGAAATACCCACCGTTTGCCTGTGTTCGTGCAGCTTCACCCGTCATCCACTGACGCTCAATAGCAGCAATACCTGCCATCTCCACGGTGCTCTGCAGAAATTTACCAAGGCTCCTTACAACGTACCTTTGAAGCCCGACCATCAACAAGGACAAAGGAAACAGATAAATGGGACCTCCACCATGTTCACATTCCGATCCCAGCTGTCCACCATCCTGATTTACGAAGTATATTGCTGTTCCTTCAGTGCCACTGTTTCAAAGACCCTCGCTAATGCACATCTACATCACATGAACTTCAACGGTCAATGTGACAGCTCAACACCACCTTCTCAAGGGCAACGCGAAACAGGCAAGAAATACCGTCCCAATCATATTCCATGAAGAAATTAAAATGAAAAATATTGTCCAAACATGCCAAATGCTGGAACCTGAATAATGGACTTTGTGAGCTCAGGCTGGTTGGGTCTAGGCAGTATCTTGCTTGTTCTGAACAGCTGAAGGGATACGTTGTTTGAAATAATCTGTCAGTCTTTCAGACGCATGGCCTACATACCGAGCATCACACATACACTGACAATCACATCCCACATTACTAAGCTCTAAGATAGGCAGAAGCAATTCAAAATATATCCATATCTGACTGTAACATGTTTAAACACACAGCGATATTGTTGCCACAAAAATATGGCCTCACCTCTTGTTGGCCTGTCTACATATTGTGACTACATATGTTCTGCCTTAAAACCTCTGAAAGTGCTCCCTCAATACCTCAGAAAGTGCTCCCTCAATACCTCAGAAAGTGGTCCCTCAATAACTCAGAAAGTGCTTCCTCAATACCTCAGATAGTTCTCCCTCAGTGCCTCAGATAGTGCTCCCTCAATAACTCAGAACGTGCTCCCTCAGTACCTCAGATACGTCTCCCTCAGTACCTAAGATAGTACTCCCTCAGTACCTCAGAAAGTGCTCCCTCAATACTTCAGAAAGTGATCACTCAGTACCTCAGATACTTCTCCCTCAGAACCTCAGATAGTTCTCCCTCAGTACCTCAGGTAGTGCTCCCTCAATACCTCAGATAGTGCTCACTCAATACCTCAGAAAGTGTCCCCTCAATACATCAGGAAGTGCTCCCTCAGTAGCTCAGAAAGTGCTCCCTCAATACCTCAGAAAGTGCTTCCTCAACACCTCAGATAGTGCTCCCTCAATAACTCAGAAAGTGCTTCCTCAATACCTCAGAAAATGCTCCCTCACTACC
>NW_025155980.1:0-1453 GCF_004010195.1 Chiloscyllium plagiosum
TTTCCTACAGTTTAGCGACAAGAAATGGACACAATATTCCATATGTGGTCTCACTAGCGACTTGTAGAGCTGCCGCAAAACCTTGTGGCTGATAAACTCGATACCCATGTTAATGAAAGCCAAAATACCATATGCTTTCTTAACAATCCAATCCACTTGGGTAGCAACTTTGAGGTATCTATGTACTTGCACACCCAGATCCCTCTGTTCCTCCACACTGACAAGAATTCTGTCTTTAATCCTATATTCAGCATTCGAGCTAGACCTTCCAAAATGTATCACTTCGCATTTATCCAGGTTGAACTCCATCTGCCATTTCTCAGCCCAGCTCTGCATCCTGTCTATGTCGCGCTGTAGCCTGCAGTATCTCTTGATACTATTGGCGACATCTCCAACCTTTATGTTATCTGCAAATTTACTAAACGACTCCTCAACTTCTTCATTCAAGTCATTTTTAAAAACTACAAAGATCTGAAGCACAAGAACAGAGCCCTGCGGGACCCCACTCAACACTTACCTCCAGGCCGAATACTTTCCATCTACAACCACGCTCTTCCTTCTGTCCGGCAGCCAATTCTGAATCCAAATAGCGAAATCTTCCTGTATCCCATACTTGCTGACTTTTTTGAATGAGCCTACCATGAGGAACCCTGTCAAATGCCTTGCTGAAATGCATATACAGTGCATACACTGCTCGACCGACATCGACCTGTCTTGTCACTTCCTCGAAGAGCATAATAATATTTGTGAGGCATGACTTGCTCCTCACAAAGCCATGCCTGCTGCCTTTAATCTCACTATGCTTTGCCAAATAGTAATAAATCCTGTCACTCAGAATTATTTGCACATCTTTGCTGACCACAGATGTGAGACTGACCGGTCTGTAATTGCCAAGGATTTCTCTATTACTCTTCTTGCAAAGTGGAACAACATTTGCCTCCTTCCCATCGTCCGGTACGACTCCCATGGAGAGTGGGGAGGCACAAATCCTGGCCAGCAGCATAGCAACTGCCTTTCTCGCTTCCCGGAGCAGTCTTTGCTAAATCTGGTCTGGCCCTGGGTGTTATCAATCTTAATGTTTTCAAAACATTTCTCGCACGTTATCTTCATCAACCCTGATCTGGTCAAGATTGTCTCCCAGCTCCTCTTGATTTTCATTTACAACAAGTTATTGTTCATTGGTGAAAACCTAATCAACAAAAAAACTCTTTTCGGGCTTCCCCTGTCTGCTCAGACTCCACGCATAAGTTTCCATCACTATCCCTGATCGGCCCTACCTTCTCCCTTATCATTCTGTTATTCCTCACGGAGGCGTGAAATGCCTTTGGATCCTACCTAATACTTCTTGTCAAGCCTCCTTCGTGCCCCCTCCAGGTGCTCCTCAATCCATTTTTGAGCTCCTTTTCAAGCAAGCCTGTACTCTCTAAACTTGTGCTAGATCCTTGCATCCTCC
>NW_025155981.1:0-1453 GCF_004010195.1 Chiloscyllium plagiosum
GTCTCCAGGCAATGACGGTACCTAGTCTCCAGTGCACACCGGTACCTAGTCTCCAGTGCACACCGGCACCTAGTCTCCAGTCCACACCGGTACCTAGTCTCCAGACCACACTGTTACCTAGTCTCCAGACCACACTGGTACCTAGTCTCCAGTGCACACCGGTACCTAGTCTTCAGTGCAAACTGATATCTAGTCTCCAGTCCACACTGGTACCTAGTCTCCAGTGCACACCAGTACCTAGTCTCCAATCCATGCCGGTACCTAGTCTCGAGACCGCACCGGTACCTAGTCTCCAGTGTACACTGGTACCTAGACTCCAGGCAATGACGGAACCTAGTCTCCAGGCAATGACGGGACCTAGTCTCCAGGCAATGACGGGACCTAGTCTCCAGGCAATGACGGGACCTAGTCTCCAGACCACACCGGTACTTCCTCTCCAGTCCATGATGGTACCTGGTCTCCAGTCCACGACGGTACTTCGTCTCCAGTCCACACCGGTAACTAGTCTCCAGTCCACTCCGGTACCTAGTCTCCAGTGCACACCGGTACCTTGTCTCCAGTCCACACCGGTACTTCCTCTCCAGTCCATGATGGTACCTGGTCTCCAGTCCACGACGGTACTTCGTCTCCAGTCCACACCGGTAACTAGTCTCCAGTTCACTCTGGTACCTAGTCTCCAGTGCAAATTGATATCTAGGTTCCAGTGCACACCAGTAACTAGTCTCCAGAGCACACTGATCCCTAGTCTCCAGTCCACACCGGTACCTAATCGCCAGTCCAGACTGTTACCTAGTCTCCAGTCCACACCGGTACAAAGTCTCCAGTCCATGACGATACCTAGTCTCCAGACCACACTGTTACCTAGTCTCCAGACCACACTGATACGTAATCTCCAGTCCACATCGGTACCTAATCTCCAGTCCACACCGGTACCTAGTCTCCAGTCCACGCTGTTACCTAGTCTCCAGTGCACACCAGTACTTAGCCTCCAGTCCACACTGTTACCTAGTCTCCAGTCCACACCGGTACCTAATCGCCAGTCCAGACTGTTACCTAGTCTCCAGTCCATGACGATACCTAGTCTCCAGACCACACTGTTACCTAGTCTCCAGACCACACTGATACGTAATCTCCAGTCCACATCGGTACCTAATCTCCAGTGTACACCGGTACCTTGTCTCCAGTCCACGCTGGTACTTAGCCTCCAGTCCACACCGGTACCTAGTCTCCAGTCCACACCGGTACCTAGTCTCCAGTGCACACTGGTACCTAGTCTCCAGTCCACACCGGTACCTAATCACCAGTGCCCGCCGGTACAAAGTCTCCAGTGCACACCAGTACCTGGTCTCCAGTGCACACTGTTACCTAGTCTCCAGTCCACGATGGTACGTAATCTCCAGTCCACACCGGTATCTAATCTCCAGTGCCCGCCGGTACAAAGTCTCCAGTGCAC
>NW_025155982.1:0-1453 GCF_004010195.1 Chiloscyllium plagiosum
AGGGCAGCAGGATTGGGAAATACAGCTGGGTTTGCCCAGGAACAGGGCAGCAGGATTGGGAAATACAGCTGGGTTCCCCCAGGGACAGGGCAATAGGATTGGGAAATAAAGCTGGGTTACCGTAGGGACAGGGCAGTAGGATTGGGAAATACTGCTGGGTTCCCCCAGGAACAGGGGAGCAGGATTGGGAAATATAGCTGGGTTCCCCTGGGACAGGGCAGGAGGATTGGGAAATAGAGCTGGGATCCCACAGGGAGAGGAGAGTAGGATTGGGAAATACAGCTGGAATCCCCCAGGGACATCGCAGTAGGAATGGGAAATACAGTTGGGCTGCCCCAGGGGCGGGGCAGTACGATTGGGATATACAGCTGGGTTCCCCCAGAGACAGGGCAGTAGGATTGGGAAGTACAGCTAGGTTCCCCAAGGGTCAGGGCAGCAGGATTGGGAAATACAGCTGGGTTCCCCCAGGGACAGGGCAATAGGATTGGGAAATAAAGCTGGGTTCCCGTAGGGACAGGGCAGTAGGATTGGGAAATACTGCTGGGTTCCCCCAGGAACAGGGGAGCAGGATTGGGAAATATAGCTGGGTTCCCCGGGGACAGGGCAGTAGGATTGGGAAATACAGCTGGAATCCCCCAGGGACATCGCAGTAGGATTGGGAAATACAGTTGGGATGCCCCAGGGGCGGGGCAGTAGGATTGGGATATACAGCTGGGATCCCCCGGGGAGTGGGCTGCAGTTTTGGGAAATACAGCTGGGTTTCCCAGGGAGACGGCAGTAGGATTGGGAAATACAGCTGGGTTCCCCCACGAACAGGGCAGTAGGATTGGGAAATATAGCTGAGTTCCCCCAGGGAGAGGTCAGTAGGATTGGGAAATACAGCTGGGTTCCCCAGGGGCAGGGACAGTAGAATGGGGAATTACAGCTGGGTTCCCCAGGAACAGTGCAGTAGGTTTGGGAAATACTGCTGGGTTTGTCCAGGGAGAGGACAGTAGGATTGGGAAATACAGCTGGGTTTTCCCAGGGAGAGGGCAGTAGGATTGGGAAATACAGCTGGGTTTGCCCAGGGCAGATCAGCAGGATTGGGAAATACAGCTGTGTTTCCCTAGGGACAGGGCAGTAGGATTTGGAAATACAGCTGGCTTCCCCTTGGGGCAGGGCAGCAGGATTGGGAAATACAGCCGCGATACCCCAGGGACAGTACAGCAGGATTGAGAAATACAGCTGGGTTCCCCCAGGGAGAGGGCTGTATGATTGGGAAATAAAGCTGGATTCCCCCAGGGACAGGACAGTAGGATTGGGAAATACAGCTGGGTTCCCACAGGGACAGGGCAGTAGGATTGGGAAATACAACTGGGTTCCCCCAGGGACAGGGCAACAGGATTGGAAAATATAGCTGGGTTACCCAGGGGAGAGGGCAGTAGGATTGGGAAATACAACTGGGTTCCCCCTG
>NW_025155983.1:0-1453 GCF_004010195.1 Chiloscyllium plagiosum
GATCCTCAGTCAGTGACAGGGATTGAACCTCAGTCAGTGACAAGGTTTGAAACTCAGTCAGTGACTGGGATTGAATCTCAATCAGTGACAAGGTTTGACCCTCAGTCAGTGACAGGGATTGAATCTCAGTCAGTGACAGGTATTGAATCTCAACCAGTGACAGGGATTGAATCTCATTCAGTGACACGGTTTGATCCTCAGTCAGTGACAGGGATTGAACCACAGTCAGTGACAAGGTTTGAAACTCAGTCAGTGACTGGGATTGAACCTCAGTCAGTGACAGGGATTGAATCTCAATCAGTGACAGGAATTGAATCTCAGTCAGAGACAGGTATTGAGCCTCAGTCAGTGACAGGGATAGAATCTCAGTCAGTGACTGGAATTGATCCTCAATCAGTGACAAGGATTGAATCTCAATCAGTGACAGGGATTGAATCTCAGTCAGTGACAGGAATTGAGCTTCATTCAGTGACAGGGATTGAATCTCAATCAGTAACAGGGATTGAATCTCAGTCAGTGACAGGGATTGATCCTCAGGCAGTGATAGCGATTGAATCTTAGTCAGTGACAGGGATTGACCCTCAGTCAGTGACAGGGATTGAATCTCAGTCAGTGACAGGAATTGACCTTCCTTCAGTGACAGGGATTGACCTTCGTTCAGTGACAGGGAGTGAACCTCAGTCAGTGACAGGGATTGAATCTCAGTCATTGACACGGTTTGATCCTTAGTCAGTGACAGGGATTGATCCTAAGTCAGTGACAGGGAATGAACCTCAGTCAGTGATAGGAATTGACCTTTCTTCAGTGACAGGGATTGAATCTCAGTCAGTGAGAGGGATTGAATCTAAGTCAGTGACAGGTATTGAATCTCAATCAGTGACAGGGATTGAATCTAACTCAGGGTCACGGTTTGATCCTCAGTCAGTGACAGCGATTGAACCTCAGTCAGTGACAGATATTGAATCTCAATCAGGGACAGGGATTGATCCTCAGTCAGTGACAGGGATTGAATCTCAGTCAGTGACAGGTAATCAATCTCAATCAGTGACAGGGATTGAATCTCACTCAGGGTCCCGGTTTGATCCTCAGTCAGTGACAGTGATTGAATCTCAGTCAGAGAAAGGGATTGAATCTCAGTCAGTGACAGGTATTGAATCTCAACCAGTGACTGGGATTGAATCTCAGTCAGTGACACGATTTGATCCTCAGTCAGTGACAGGGATTGAACCTCAGTCAGTGACAAGGATTGAATCTCAGTCAGAGACAGGGATTGATCCTCAGTCAGGGACAGGGATTGAATCTCAGTCAGTGACAGGGATTGAATCGCAATCAGTGACACGGTTTGATACTCAGTCAGTGACAGGGATTGAACCTCAGTCAGTGACAGGGATTGGACCTCAGTCAGAGACAGGGATTGACGTTCAGTCAGAGACAGGGATTGAATCTCAGTCAG
>NW_025155984.1:0-1453 GCF_004010195.1 Chiloscyllium plagiosum
GTCATCTGGATAATCTTCACTCTAAGTACGTAATGTGGCATTTAATTTCCGATGCCACCAATCTCGTGCTCGTTGTGTCTCAGGATGGTATGCAGTAGATTTAAATGGTTATATTGCGAGCTTTCCATAAATTAACTGAATACTGTTGATGTGAGTTTTGACACTGATGTGATTGTATCGTTGTGGGTCGTCCGTATCTTGTGAAAACTTTGAGTCATTCCTCAGTTATTCATTTAGCTGTGATATTGCGTCATGGAACGGCCTTTGGAAATCCATTCGACACATCCATTTTTGTTAACAAATACTGAATCCCACCTTTTGTTTTGGGTACGTGTGCTACGCAAACAATTAAGACTCTTGCAATAGGTAGTCAGGTGCGAATTTGGTTTTCCAATTACCTGACATGTACGACACGGCTGGAAAAATGCAAACACTTCCTTGTGCACTCGAGGCTAATAAAAACGCTTATTTTGTTTTAATTTCAGTTGTTCTCACTCCTAAATGAACCATTGGAGGTAGCTTCTATGCCACCCGCAACAGTTCCTTTTCATAAACCACTGGCAATCGAATTTGATGATCTTCTGTACGTTACACGTCTGCCTGAATATGCGGTGGTTTCCATTTGCCCATTAAGACATAATTTTAAAGATGCAGGAATACATTCTGATTATTTTTCTGTGTATGAATTTTGATATGATTAATTTCAGCATTCATATTTCTGCTGTAAGTGAGTTAATTTATCTGAGCTGTAGATACTTGCTTAGTCATTTCCCTGCTCCTGAAGTGTTTCAACCGTCTGATCAAACCAAATCTCTGCAAATGAAACGTCAACTTGCTTATCTGTGATCTAGTTTTCTCCTCTTTCATCTTGTGACTTTGTGACCTCGATACCATTGAGTCAGCAAAAATTCTAGAATATGTGTTATGGAATAATTTAATTACCTGAGTTTCCATTCAGTTTCGACCACTTCTAGTGGTGAATCATCATTATCATTATCAATGACAAATTACGTTCCTGGAACAGAGCGTTTGTCCGACCATGACTTCCCCACTCTTCTCGAGACACTGCAACATCACTTTACATAATTGAGTGTTCCATGTTTCACCGTGAATTATTGTCTCTGGGACCTGTTCCAGCAATAGACTTTCAGAGATATATATAACACCTCATCTTTCAGCATCAGATATTGAAAGGTATCTCAGAACATAGTAAACTCTTCACTTCCTGCTCCTGACATATGGGAGTAAATTTTACATTCGCAAGTATATGATTTAAGAAAATCTTTTCCTCTTCAACCAAACTCCGACCAGCTTGTACGTTCTTGTTCAGTTTTGTATGCTTTACTGGAATTTCTGTCACCAGTGCAACAAAATTTATTGGCTTATCGTGTTTCCTTACAGTTGGTTTCACAAAGCTTTTCCTAACCTACCAGCAGCGTGATTTCCGATGTCC
>NW_025155985.1:0-1453 GCF_004010195.1 Chiloscyllium plagiosum
ACTCCCCTCACACTGGGACCCTCACTGATAGTGTTATCCCACAATGCCCTGAGAATCTTTACTTTTGTCGTACAGATGTAACCTCTCTGTACTGTGTTGTAATGCAGCTGTTGTATTCGGTCCCATTGCCTTTTGGTCTGTATACCAATAAGAGACATGGTCATGATGGCCCCACTGTCTTCTGCCATGTCACTTGAGTGTTTTACGGTCTCAGATCCCACCTTATCCTGTGATTACCTGGATAAAGACACTCTGCAGAAGCAAGCCCCTCTGTTGTAAATGTATATACTTGCCCTGTCCCACTGTATTTGAGGAAGGTAACGTTTGTGCCTGATCACCTTCAATAGTTCAGTATCCACGCCAGTGTCTTACATCATTAGACATAACATAAACAATTCTCTGTCAGGTAAAACCCCCTCTTGGCCCCTGGTTCACCCCACTGTTACCAGTGGTCGCCCTCTGTAAACCAGACTTCATAATCGTGGTGGTAAATATTTCAAAAACTATTTGATCACCAACTGGACAACACCAACCATTGGAGAATTTGGATGAAGGACAGTCTGTCTCTGTCCCACTGTTCAACAGCATCAGTTTGTAAAATCTCTATCAGATTCTTCAAGGGCTGGACTGGGCAAATGCTGAGCAGGTCTTCCCATCATGAGAGAGGACGAGAGGGCACAGTCTCAGAATAAAGGGCGTCAACTTAAGACTGAGATCTGGAAGGTTCTTCACAATCAGCTCAAGGGAAGAAATGACTTCAGGATCAACAGCCTCGTGTCAAACAGAGAACATCTTGTTTAAGGTATTATCGTGAAGAGTGGCTTTCCCCAAACAGGAAGTGTCAGAGAGGCTCAGCGGATTAATTATCAGCTCTCCAACAGTTCAACACATTCAGGAGGATCTGTACGGCAAGAAGAAATAGATATTATTGGTCTGTTACTGCGGACTGACACAAATATGGAGCCCTAGGGGCGAAAGATAATCACACGCTTTAATTGCAGCTTACATTGATGCTGCGGTGAGTGAAGTGAACTAAACTGGCAGAGTCTGCCACAAGATGTGGTTTACCATCACAGCTCCTCCTGATTCTGGACTGTCCATGGTAATAATGGTAAACAGGAAGCCTGGTCCCAGAAAAACATACCGCTCAAAAAACAACACTGGCAACAATGAGGGTGTTAAGATGAGGCACTGGATAGAGTTCAGGGTGAACCAGGAGAAAGACAAATGTCAGAAGATGATCCAGCTTTCCATTTTGTTAACCTCACATACCACGTCAATAGTACAAGGTGACCTGGAGCTGGAGCATTGATTAATAAATAGCATGTGCTTGATGATTGGTGAGATTCACTCCACGCCACAGTCAACAATATCCAAACAAGGGACTTTGAAGTGAGGAAAATCCAATCTGACACACCAGACAGATTCCCCACCCCCTCACAAAGACCACAAT
>NW_025155986.1:0-1453 GCF_004010195.1 Chiloscyllium plagiosum
AGAGGCTGACTAGGCTGGGACTGTCTTCCTTTTAGCGTTGGAGGCTGAGGGGTGACCTTATAGAGGTTTATAAAATCGTGAGGGGCATGGATAGGGTAAATAGACAAAGCCTTTTCCTTTTGGATGGGGGGAGTCCAGAACCAGAGGGCATAGGTTTAGGGTGAAAGAGGGAAAAGTTTAAAAGGGACCGAAGGGGCAACCTCTTCAAACAGAGGGTGGTGCGTGTATGGAATGCCAGAAGGAGTGGTGTAGGCTGGTACAATTACAACATTTTAAAAGGCATCTGGATGGGTATATGAATAGGAAGGATTTAGAGGGATATAAGCCAACTGCTGGCAAATGGGATTACATTAAGTGAGGATATCTGGTTGGCATGGACGAGTTGGACTGAAGGGTCTGTTTCTGTGCTGTCTATCTCTGATTATGACTTTATATGGTGCCAGGAATTGAATTTTTCCACCTGCTGTAGGTCATAGGTCAAATTCCACTACTGTTATATCTTTGAAGATTAGTGGCCTGGAATGTTTGTTTAAATTTTAAAAAAACCTACATTAATAGCAAGTATAATAATAATATGTATCAAATTAAATTAAATCAGGCTGTCAGTAAACCTAATAACAAGGAAGTAAATAGACTGCTCAAACATTTTTCATATAATCCTGTGAGATAGAAATATTGAAATTAGATTCATTATGATGTTTGAATGATTTCTACTTTTATCAAGTTTCCAGAACGAGCAGGCCATGGAAGTAAATTATACAATCATGAATTTTATGTAATTCTTGGCTCTTAGATTTTTGCAGAAGAAGTGAAAGACAACAGAATGGTTAACCTTCAAATTCAAGCACGGAATCTGGATAATAAGGTAGTCCTTTGTTTTTCCTAAAATTCCAAATTTTAAAAAACAAATTCCTGTATTGCGCCACTGCCTTGGGATTTATTGACCATCTCTGTGCCCTGAGACCATGTGCATGTAAATCATATAAACTAACTGAGCACTATTGCTATTGAAGAGTTTCTGGAATATGTTTAGAGGTTGTTTTCTAGAGAAAGAAATGTTGAGGACCCAACGAGATAATAAATTGTTTTAGATCCAGTATTATGTAATAAAAAAGGGCTAATTAACAATTTTGTTGTGAAAGAACCTTGAGGAATGACTGACATCAATATCGTCAAACTTTGCATTGTTAAAAAGTGAATTAGTTCAATTTGAAGCAAGCGTGTTAAGTTTGAATCACAGAGGGAAACCATCTGCCCATCGTGCCTCCACCAACTCAGTAAAATTTGCATTGTTCCCGCATGCCAATTACCAGCTTTCCCCAATACCATCGCATTTTATTTTTATTTAAAAGTCATCCAATACCCAATTGAAAGTGCCTCCCCTATCCTTCTAGGTAGTACCTTCCATACACTAACTATTAGGTTCAAAGTTTGTGCGAAGATCTGTAGCTCG
>NW_025155987.1:0-1453 GCF_004010195.1 Chiloscyllium plagiosum
TAATCAGATTATCCGAAGCTGATCTTAAGGTCCTAATAGAAACATTACGTCAAAGAGCGGTTTCAACCCTGATCACATCTTCTGTTTACAGGTACAATGATTAAAAGCAAACCCGGCTCACTGAAATACTGCCGAGTACAGTCCTGAACAGTCCCGGCACCATCTTCAAATGACTGACCTCCTGCCCTCTCTCTCCACCCCAACACTCTCCCTGGAGTTCTACACAGGGGTGAACCCCAAACCCTCCATCCCCAGATTATCGCTCCAACATTGCCCTGTACAGGGCAGAGGCGGAACCTATCAAAAGGTTGTGCGCTATTTAGAGACTTATCCCACAAAGGCAGCAGCAGTCTTCCTGTTGGTGTCCAATCCGGCTGCTCCACAGGGTGGGTTGGGTGGGGCGTGCTCAGGGGTTCGAATGGTAGGTAGGGATCGACAGAAGTGCAGGTTTCGGGGAGTGGGATTGGGGCCGGGCGGTGGGGCGCGGACAAGGTTGAGGGTGGCAATGGGGCTGCTGGGTGGGATCGGACAGGGTTGGAGTTGGGTGGAAGACGGGGCTGGGGTTGGGCAGGCAGGTTCCCACGTACAATGTGCTTTTGCTGAGTCTCCTGAATGGGGAACAGACTTCACAGAAAACTCCGCAACCCAGAGGAAATCACTTTACCGAATAATCAATTATCCGAATGAAATAACGCCTGCCCATCTCGTTCGGATAACTAAGGTTCCTCTGTTCCTATATTCAGTAGCTACTGTAAGTAAGACGACAAGCTGGAAAGATGAACAAAGACCAAAAATACTATGTACTCCCAATCTCCCATCTGTTACCAATGGTTTCTTTATTCAAGCTAAACCCTCGATTCATGTGTTATTTGCTCACTCTTCCATCATTCTGATGTCCAGTGTATAAATGGGACTCACACACTTTTGCAACCCCTCACTTATGATGGCAAAACCCATTCAGTAGAAGTAGCACATCGCTGGGTGAAGTGCACTGACAAACGTCAAGGATTCAACGTTAACGCTGTTCCGCTGTTAGAATGGTGCGTTGAAAGAACTTCCGGTCCCCACGACATGGGGAAAGTGAAGCCAGCACTGTGTAAAAAGGTTATCAAAGACACTGGTCATACTCCTGCTCTTCATCCACTAATACACTTGGACAACCAAACGTTTGATAGCACCCCCTGTTTACAAGATTCACTTCTAGCCCTGAGTGGACTCATCATTCACTCACAGAAGTGCGCCTTTGGAACTCCTTTTAGCCTTCATTGGTGATGTGAAAACAAAGGTTACCCATATTTACCCAATGACTGGTATGAATGTTGTGCCCCCGTACAAACTTTACCACTTTTTACCCTCCACCATGAAGTACCTGAGGTAGACGATGAATAGAATGCCTATCAACATGTGAAGCAGTATGGAGCAAAAAGGAGAGGAAAAACAAATGGGACATAGA
>NW_025155988.1:0-1453 GCF_004010195.1 Chiloscyllium plagiosum
ATCGAATGTTTGTGCCTCATTTTCGCAGTGTGATTGCTCCATTCACTGAATTTTTAAAGAAAGGCAAGACGTTTCAGTGGACACAGGACTGTAAGAAGGCATTTGAGGCATTTGAAATATGTGTTAACCACTGCTCACGATCAGACACACCTGATTATGCAAAATCTATCAAGGTGGATTTAAAAGCGAATGATGTCGATTTCGGTGTTGGGCTCTTGCGGGAAGATGACGAGAAGACAGAGAGACCTACTGGGTATTCCTCCAAGGGGTTCAATGTTCATTAGTAGAAATATTCAACCGTTGAGAAAGAGACTGTGAGCTTTGTGTTGGTATGACAACATTTTAGTGTTTATATTAACAGCAATGTATCGGAGACAACCATTTTCACAGATCATAACTCAATGAAGTCTTTTTGAGAAATGTTAGGACAAAAATGCGAGACTGTTCAGCTGGAGCCTGTTGCTACAGCCATTCAATTTGAAAATTGTGCACGTGGCCAGTCTTGAAAAGATTATCTCCAATGCATTGTTGAGACTTGAGTGACAAATGGAGGCACTCAATGATGGAAGTACCATACACTCAATCTGGATGTAATTGTGCATGTTTGCACGTTTATAGTAAACGAATGTACATGCACATTGTAGTGTACGAGCTACGATTTTTGGGAGTTTTTTAAAACTGAAGCCATCTTGGATATTGAAGATTCAGTTTTATATTGGGGATGTTGTCACACAGGTGGTACCTTTACAAGGTTATGTGGTCGTTGATTTTTTTCAGAGAGGTTCTAAACGACCCAATGTTCTAACGTGTCTCAATTTTGAATGCTTCATTGTGTAATCGAGGGGATATAGCCAGCTCTCCGGCTGTACAGGTCAGTTCAGTTCGAGGGTTAGTTGAGTCAGGTTCACTGTTGAAATTGGACGCTCTCCCCCTCCTTCAGTTCTCTGACTTGGTAAACGATAAGCTTTTTTGTGTAATTTTTACTGTTTCTGCTGGTGGGTTTGTTTATTGGGATTGTTGCAAGTGATTTGGATCAGCATCCTTAATTCGAGGTAGCCTGTCAGTTTTAGATAGGATAAATTATTCAGTTACGGTGTTTTCAGCTCGTTGTGTTTCATTCCTTATTCTTACAAATACATTCTGTTTGTTTAAAAGTCGGCAGTCGAACAAATAATTCATTCTGGGAATATCCACTATACACTTCCCTTCAACAAATGGCAACATTACGGACTGGGCTACGTGCTGAATAATGTTTTGAGTGGTCGAGCCTGGTCCATAACAATGTACAATAACCTTGTTTATAAAAAGTCATGAATTAATGAGTAAGGGATGGAATGAATATGGAAATGGCTATAAGACAGAAAGGGCTGCGGCCAGTGGCTGAGGAGACCTGAGGGGAGTGCAGCAATATCTCCCAGTAACTAGTATTCAGCCATTACTGTTTCTGACAAAT
>NW_025155989.1:0-1453 GCF_004010195.1 Chiloscyllium plagiosum
ATATCTCCCTGAGAGAGAGAGGGGACTGAGAGATACTAGTCAGTGTACAGATATCTCCCTGAGAGGGAGAGAGGGGAGACTGAGAGACACCAGTCAGTGTAGAGACATCTCCCTGACAGAGAGAGAGAGGACTGAGAGACACCAGTCAGTGCACAGATATCACCCTGAGAGAGAGAGAGAGAGGTGACTGAGAGACACCAGTCAGTGTACAGATATCTCCCTGAGAGAGAGGGGAATGAGAGACACCAGTCAGTGTACAGATATCGCCCTGAGAGAGAGAGAGGTGACTGAGAGCCACCAGTCAGTGTACAGATATCTCCCTGAGAGAGAGGCTACTGAGAGACACCAGTCAGTGTACAGATATCTCCCTGAGAGAGAGAGAGGGGGCTGAGAGACACGAGTCAGTGTACAGATATCTCCCTGAGAGAGAGAGAGGGGGCTGAGAGACACCAGTCAGTGTACAGATATCTCCCTGAGAGAGGGGACTGAGAGACACCAGTCAGTGTACAGATATCTCTCTGAGAGAGAGAGAGGACTGAGAGATTCCAGTCAGTGTACAGATATCTCCCTGAGAGAGAGGGGGGTCCGAGAGACACCAGTCAGTGTACAGATATCTCCCTGAGAGAGAGAGGGGACTGAGAGATACCAGTCAGTGTACAGATATCTCCCAGAGAGAGAGGGGACTGAGAGACACCAGTCAGTGTGCAGATATCTCCCTGAGAGAGAGAGGGGGGACTGAGAGCAACCAGTCAGTGTACAGATATCTCCCTGAGAGAGAGGGGACTGAGAGACACCAGTCAGTGTACAGAGAGCTCTGTGAGAGAGATAGGGGGGACTGAGAGACACCAGTCAGTCTACAGATATCTCCCTGAGAGAGAGAGAGGGGACTGAGAGACACCAGTCAGTGTACAGATATCTCCCCGAGAGAGAGAGGGGCCTCAGAGACACCAGTCAGTATACAGATATCTCCCTGAGAGAGAGGGGACTGAGAGACCCCAGTCAGTGTACAGATATCTTCCAGAGACGGGGGGGACTTAGAGACACCAGTCAGTGTACAGATATCTCCCTGAGAGAGAGGGGACTGAGAGACACCAGTCAGTGTACAGATATCTCCCTGACAGAGAGAGAGAGAGAGTGGAATGAGAGACACCAGTCAGTGTACAGATATCTCCCTGAGAGAGAGGGGACTGAGAGTCACCAGTCAGTGTACAGATATCTCACTGAGAGAGAGGGGACTGAGTGACACCAGTCAGTGTACAGATATCTCCCTGACAGAGAGAGAGAGATGGGAATGAGGGACACCAGTCATTGTACAGGTATCTCCCTGAGAGAGAAGGGGGACTGAGAGACACCAGTCAGTGTACAGATATCTCCCTGAGAGAGAGGGGATTGAGAGACACCAGTCAGTGCACAGATATATCCCTGAGAGAGAGTGGGGACTGAGAGACACCAG
>NW_025155990.1:0-1453 GCF_004010195.1 Chiloscyllium plagiosum
ACGTGGCTTTCTGCATGGGAAATCATGTCTCTTTACTTTGGTTGAGTTTTTTGAAGAGGTGACAAAGAAGATTGATGAAGGCAGTTTGGTTGACATTGTCTATATGGACTTCAGCAAGGTGTTCATTTAAAGAACAAAGAGCAAAGAAAATGTACAGCCCAGGAACAGGCCTTTCGCCCTCCAAGCCAGAGCCGATCCAAATGTACTGTATAAATCTGTCAGTCAATTCCTAAGCATCTGTATCCCTCTGCTCCCCACATACTCATGCATCTGTCCCGACGCATCTTAAATGAATCTACTGTGCCTGCCTCTACCACCTCTGCTGGCAACGTGTTCCAAATGCCCACCACCCTCTGTGTGAAGCACTTACCAGTGTATCCCCCTTAAACATCCCACCTCTCACTTGAAAGCACGACCTCTCGTTATTGAATCGTTCACGCTGGGAAAAAGCTTGTCTCTATCCACCTGTCTATACCCTTCATGATTTTGCAAACCTCAATCAGTTCCCCCCTCAATCTCCTTTTTTTTCTAGTGAAAACAAACCTAACCTACCCATCCTCTCTTCATAGCTAGCATTTCATTCTGATTGATAGACAGATTAGTAAGTTTCGGTCACATGGGACACAGAGGAAGCTCGTCACAATTGGCTTGAAGGAAGAAGGGCATTTTTTAGACTGGAGGCTTGTGAGCAGCAGTGTGCTGTAAGAATCAGTACTGAGTTCACTGCATTTTTTCATTTATGTAAAGGGTTTAAATGTGAATATTGAGGCCATAGTTAGTAAGTTTACAGATTACATCAGAAAGGTGGTGCAGCAGATTATCTCAGAGTAAAACGAGATTACAAATAGATGGGACAAAGGGGCAATGAGTGACAGGCGAATTTCTATTTAGATAAATACAAGGTTTTGTATTTTGGGAAGGCAAATCAGGGCAGAAATTCTACACTTAATGGTAAGGTCCTGGGGAGTGTTTTGGAACAAAGGGACATAGAGCTGCAGGTGCATTGTTCCTTGAAAGTGGAGTCACAGGAAGACAGTGTGGGACAGAAAACATTTGGCACATTTGCCTTAATCAGTCAGAGCATTGAGTGTAGGAGTTGTGGTGGTATGTTGCATCTGTACAGGATATTGGTGAGGCCACTTTAAGAATATTGTGTACAATTCGGTTTTCTGCAGAAATGACTTACACAGATGTTCCAGGACTGGAGGTTTGAAATTTAGGGAGAGGCTGATGAGGTTGGCGTATTTCCCGCTGGAGTGTCAAAGGTTGAGGGGTGACTTTATAGAAGTTTAACAAAACATCGGGGCATGGATATTCTGAACAGTCACGCTCTGCTCACCAGGGTGAGTCCAGAAGAAGGGGAGTCCAGAACAAGAGGGCAGAGGTTGAAGGGGAGAGGGCGAATGATTTAGAAGGGACCTGAATTTAAATGTTTCACACAGAGAGTGGTGTG
>NW_025155991.1:0-1453 GCF_004010195.1 Chiloscyllium plagiosum
CCATCAACTTCAGTACACATTCAACCCGCACATTATAATTATCTAGTGCCAATCCATTAATATAAATCCCAGATGAGAAATCTAAAATAATTCTGACCAGTAAGTGCTCACTTATAATGTTAAAGGCTGTGAAATGACTGCAGCTGCATTAAACGTGTGTCTGCTTTCATAGAGTCATGAAGTCATAGAGATGTACAGCATTGAAACACACTCTGCCGTCCAACCCGTCTCTGCTGACCGGATAACCCAACGCAAACTACACCCACCTGTCAGCACCCGTCCCATAGACCTCCAAACTCTTCTTATTCATATACACGTCCAAATGCCTTTTAAATCTTGCAATTGTACCATCCACCAACAGTTCCGCTGGAAGCTCATTCCATACACATACGACCCTCTGCGTAAAAATGTTAACCGGCAGGTCTCTTTTATACCTTTCCCCTCTCACGCTAAATCCTCTTGTTCTGGACTCCCCGATCCCAGGGAAAAGACTTTGCCAAATTACCCTATCCATGCCTCTCATAATTCTGTAAATCTCTATAAGGTCAACCCTCAGCCTCCGACGCTCCAGGGAAAACAGCCCTCGCCTGTTCAGCCTCTCCCTATAGCTGATATCTTCCAACCCAGGCAACATTCTTGTAAATCGTTTCTCAACCCTTTCAAGTTTCACAACACCTTTCCGATAGGAACGAGACAAGAATTGTGTGCAATATTCTAACAGTGACCTAAACAATGTCCTGTACAGCCGCAACATGACCTCCCAACTCCTGTACTCAATACTCTGACCAATAAAGGAAAGGTTACAAACACCTTCTTCACTAGCCTATCGAACCTGCTACTCCACTTTCAAGGGCAATGAAACTGCACTCCAAGGTCTCGTTGTTAGGCAACACTCCCTCGGACCTTACCATTAAGCGCATAATTCCTGCAATGATTTGATTTTGCAAAATGCAGCATCTCGCATTTATCTGAATTAAATTCCATTAGCCACTTCTCAGCCCATTGACCCATCTGGCCAATGTCTTGTTGCGATCAGAAGTAACCCACTTCGCTGTCCACTGCACCTCCAATTTTTGTGTCATCTGCAAACTTACTAACTGTACCTCTTATGCTCGCATTCAAATCATTTATGTAAATTACAAAAAGTAGAGGATCCAGCTCCGATCATTGTGGCGCTGCACTAGTCACTGGTCTCTACTCTGAAAAGCAAACGTCCAAAACCACCCTGCGTCTTCTACGTTTCAGCCAGTTCTATATCCAAATGGCTATTTCTCCTGTATTCCATGAGATCTAACCTTGCGAATCCGTCTCTCATGGAACGCTTTGCTGAGCGCTTTACTGAAGTCCATATAGATCACATCTACCGCTCTGCCCTCATCAATCATCTTTGTTACTTCCTCAAAACCCTCAATCAAGGTTGTGAGACATGATTTCCCATGCACAAACCCATGTT
>NW_025155992.1:0-1453 GCF_004010195.1 Chiloscyllium plagiosum
CGCCTGGCACTGGATGCTCCCTAAGCAGGGAGCGCACAAAGACACTGGGCACTTTCTGACCCGCTAGGGATGCGGGGTAAAGACCCAGCCACTAAAAGGAACAGAATAGCTAAAATCCAATTGAACAGCAAAGCAGAGTAAACAGGCTGAAGGGCACCCACCTGTTATGACATTTTCTGGTCTTTTGGACTAACTTCTGTTTATCCTCGTCCATCTACAAATAGATGTTCCATAAGTATACCTTGTCACACAAGTTTGGTGGAGGTGATAGATATCAGATCCTATAGTCATTGCGACTGATTGGTTGGGCTCCACTTTCCTGGTTAATGAGATCACACTTAAGTTTTTATTGTCAAGTCTATCCATTTTAAAGTAAAGGTCTTGCCGGAGTTGTACTGAAAGGATACTTGAATGTTGGAGAGACGAGATTATGCCACGTGCCAGTGAGGTTAGGAATAGGAAGGTAGTCCGATTAAAAACATGGCCAAAGAGCTGGTAGGGTAGGCAGCACTTCCAATATGTGGATCATTGGCATTCCCGGGTCGGTAGGATATACAGAAGAAGGACGGAATGCATCGGAACTGGCAGCAATCTCCGATATGTGGGTCATTGGGATTCCTGGGTCAGTATGAAGTACACTAGAAGGATGGGATGGACGTGAACTGGCAGCAATCTCCTGGCAGGCAGGTTTGCTATTGTCACTCAGGAGGTTTTAAACTAGTGTGGCGGTGGGGGGAGGGGGTTGGAGAGCAACAGCAGTACATCCACAAGCACAGTGACTGAAGAGCAGTTGGAGACGAATCCCAGTACAACTAAGATCAACAACAAACTGGCAGTGTGGAGTGAACACAATGGGATGAGCAGCCTGAAGTGTGCTGATTTTAATGTGTGCAGTATGACAGGCAAGACAGATGAGTATATATAACTATGATATAAATATTACAGAGATTTGGTTGAGAGAGGGATCAGAAAACTGTCAATCCAATGGGTCCAGAGAGAGGTGAAGAATGTGAGTGAGAGGCTCGAGACTGTTGTTTGAAGCAGAATAATTATCCAACAGTTTATTGGAATTGGACAGTGTGTGATGCAATGTACAAGTTTAAGGGACAAGGGAGAAACTGAAATTGTCTGTTTACAATATTTTCTGCTTTACTGATAGTCCTTTGTAATCTTATGTTACCAGAGATTAGACGACGAGAATTTACATCAGGGAAACTCAAACCAAATATCAGGTCAGGATCTGATGGAGTTTGGATGAAGTGTATTTATTTCAATGCAAGAATTGTTATGGGTAAGGCCGATGAAATGGGAGCCTGAATCCATACATGGGACTATGATGTTGCGGCTTTACAGAGACTTGGTTGAGAGAGGGAAAGGATTGGCCGTTCAAAATTTCCAGGGTTTCATTGGTTTAGGCGATATAGAGAAGAAGCTAAAAGAGGTGGACGAGTTG
>NW_025155993.1:0-1453 GCF_004010195.1 Chiloscyllium plagiosum
CTCCTTTATAAGGAATGATCTCCTTACCACAAAAACAGTGCAAAGGAGTTCCACCAAACTAATCTCTGGGATGATGGTACCATGAGGAGTGAGTGAAGATTAATCTGTCGCTCTGTGAGAGAATAAAATGGGATTGCACTAGACCTTCAGGGGAATGGACAATCTCACATGATGTTCTAAACAGACACTGATACGGTGATACATCCCACGGCTTCTTTATTTACTAAGTCTATGAAATTCTAGATACTTTTATTAGCTCTGAGAAGATTCCCCCCAACCACCCACACTCCCCATATCAATGAGAGAGCAGGAAATCCAGAATTTGAATAGAAACTCCACATATTAATGCAGTGCATTTGGTGTGTGATCCTGCACTGAACATCATGTTGTCCACAATCCCAACCTCAGCCACAATACGTTCAATCTAAAACAGTTAACTATTCCCACCAGCTTCTGACCCCCACGGAGAACGTGGGTCAGCCTTTTCGGAGATGCAAGATGTCTCCTTGAGACTTGACAGAAAACAGCTCACTTCCCTCTTCACTGCCAGCAAACCACGTTAAAGTAGCATATGTTCCACCGACAATGGAACCACGATGAACATCCTGATCTGCTCCTGTGATTTACCATATTGGACCATCAGTGATATCCTCCTGTTCCTGTATAAGCCTTTGCAAGACTGAATGGCCTCTTCTTGATCACGTCTAACAGTTTCGAGAGACTGTTTGGCTCCACCTGTTCCTGCTTTAACAGTTCGATGTGCTGACCAGACCTCTCCTCTTCCTATGTAACAGGCTTGAGTATTGAATGTACTGCGACTCTTCCCGTTCAGTAGTTTCGATGGGCTGAATGCTAACTCATATTCGTGTGTAACCCACTTGAGATACTCATCTTTTAACTGTGGAAATGTGTAGTGTCTGGCCGTGCTGTTACGGGAATGTCACCGATACTTTAATGGCACAAACTGTATAGCTGTCCGGGTCTTGCTGCACACGGACACAGACTGCTTCAGGAGCTGAGGCGGGAAAATGTTCTGAACATTGTGTGATCTTCAGTGATCATCCCCATTTCGATTGTAATGTTGGGGAAGGACATTGCTGATGCAGCTGAAGATGATTGTGTCGAGGAAGCCAACCTGAGGATCTCCTGTAGGGATGTCCCGGGACTGAAAGGATTGATGTCCCCCAAACATGAACATCTTCCTCTGACCCCCCAGTGGAGAGATTGTGGCTGATTCCTATTAAATTTAATTTAGTCAACGATTCTTTATACCATCTTGAGTCAACTCCAGCCTTGATATCAGGGTGTGTCACTCTTACATGAGATGCTGTGTTCACCTCTTTAGAACATACAAATAGGTTATAGTGTATGGTTGGGGACTGTTACCTTTTCACAGAGGATAGTGAATGTCAGAAATTAGCTGGTCGAGACAGTTCGGGGAGCTAGATCACTG
>NW_025155994.1:0-1453 GCF_004010195.1 Chiloscyllium plagiosum
ACGTTTGGAAAGTTAAAATCCCCTACCATAACCATCCTATTATTCTTACACATAACTGAGATCTCCTGACAAATTTGTTTCTCAATTTCCACCTAACTATTAGGGGGTCTATAATGCAATCCCAATAATGTGATCCCATTTTGAAATTGTGAATTGTACTCTATGTCCCTCTATATTTTTCATGAAGATCGATTTTGTGTCTGAATGCTTCTGCAGTTTCCATTTGAATCTCTTATTGATGCATCTTTTCATTGCATTTAACATTACTATAATAATATTAAACCAACATACTGCAGATTCTGGTGATTTAAAGTACAAAACAAAGTGCTGGAGAAAGCAGGTATAGTAGAGTCAGTGGACAGAGAAACAGAATTAACATTTCAGTCCAATCTGTCTCTTGTTCAGAACTCCACGCTCAGTTTCTGTTTCTCTCTGCACTGACCCTACTAGACCTGCTTTGTGTCCCCAGCATTCTCTACTTGTATTTATACAATTGTTGTCTCATATTCCTGTTTACCATCACCATGTTTTTTCACATCCTTTAATCTCCGTCATAGAGGCATACAGCAACTCAAACATGCCAGCCAACTTTCCCAAACTAAACAAGTCCTAGGAGCCTGCGTTTACTCCATAACCCTCTGACCGTTTCCTATTCATGTCCCTGTCCAAATGCCCTTTAAATGTTGTCGTTGTATCATTTTGTCTGGCAGCTCGTTCCATACACGACCCTCACTCTGTGTGAAAATGATTAGATTAGATTAGATTACTTACTTAGAGTGTGGAAACAGGCCCTTCGGCCCAACAAGTCAACACCGCCCCTCCGAAGCGCAACCCACCCATACCCCTACATTTACCCCTTACCTAACACTACGGGCAATTTAGCATGGCCAATTCACCTGACCTGCACATCTTTGGACTGTGGGAGGAAACCGGAGCACCCGGAGGAAACCCACGCAGACACAGGGAGAATGTGCAAACTCCACACAGTCAGTCGCCTGAGGCGGGAATTGAACCCGGGTCTCTGACGCTGCGAGGCAGCAGTGCTAACCACTGTACCGCCCACAAATGTGTTAGGTTCTCGTCACCCTGCTGTAGGATGGATATTATTAAACTGGAGAGGGTTCAGAAACAATCCACAAGGATATCACACAGACTGGAGGGTTTGAATTACAAGGAGGGTTTGAATTCCTCCGGATTTACCTCAGGTCTCTCTGTAATCTTTCCCTCTCACCTTAAACCTCTCTGTCTAGTTTTGAACTCCCCCACCCTAAGGGGAAAAAAATCATTTCGGCTCATCCTATCCATGTCCCTCATGATTTATAAACCTCGATAAAGGTCACCCTTCAGCCTCCAACACCCCAGTTAAAAAACCTGTCCAGCCTCTCCTTGTAATTCAAACCCTCCAGTCTGTGTGATATCCTTGTCGATTGTTTCTGAACCCTCTCCAGTTTAA
>NW_025155995.1:0-1453 GCF_004010195.1 Chiloscyllium plagiosum
AAGAATTATTCTCTGATGGAGTTCGTTTCAATTCTCCAGAGTCAGATAGCGCAGATGCAATGGAGGTGCCCGACTTAACTGATCTGACAATCTTCACAGAACTGGCTGAATGATCACTTGCACCGTCCTCCTCATCAGGATAGCTGTCCTTGTGCAAGTAATATTCCTCATCCTTCAAGTCCTCAAATGTCTTTTCAACAAGCTAAGCTCCTAAAGGCTGTTTTGTGTCATCAGATAGGACTCTGTTTATTGGAGTTAATTCCTTGATACGCTCAGGGACATTGATGTGCTGCAGTTTCTCAATGTCTAATTTCAGCAAGGGTTCAGACTGATCAGATTGCTGAGGCAAGCCTAGTACATCCTCGACATCAGAGTCTTATGATTTTAGATGACCAAGTTCCTCCTGGATATCATCTTGCACAGACTGATTGGGCACAACACTTTCATCACCAGAACCATCCTTTGGCCTAAATGCCAACTGATCTGGCATACGACTATATTTAAGAGCTCCTGCCACATTATCCAGCCCTTCGACAAAGTCAGGTCGAGATTTCAAATAACATTTGAAAACTGGAGAAGGACTCTTAGAGGGGGCATCAAGTCGAAGAGTGCAGATTTGTTTCGATCTGATGCATAGTTCGCTGAGCAAGTTGGATTTCTGCCCATCTCGACTCGACGATCTTTGATCTGTAACAAATATAAGCAATTTGTGTTTATAACTCGGTATCTATAAAGAAAGTGCCGAAATACAATGTCTTTCACAATCAATGATCCCCAAAATCTTATTGTAATGAATCAAATAATTTTTCAGCACATGGTTGAAACATTGGAAGTCCAAAACCAATTTTGAACAGCATAGTTCCAGCAATGACACAGATGAAATAAACTGTTTTAGGTGTTCATTGAAGACTGAATATTAGCTAAGACACCCACAAGGACCCTCTATGTTTGTCTTTCAAAAGTAGCAAAGACTCTTTGCATTTATCTGATGAGCAGCCGGGGCCTCAGCTCAGCAAATGATCGCACTCTAACAGCAAAGCACACCCATGGCACTGCACTGGTGCATCAGTCTGATTCACAAAGCACAGGTCTCTGAAGTGGGACATGAACTTACTTTACGTAATCTTGCAATGAAAGCGCTTGAGAATGCAATTTTTATACCTTTCGAAAAAATGTGCATTCTTAATGAAAGAACAAGCCTTTTTGAAATATATGTTATTTAGATTCTTTAAAAAGGTTTAGTGATGGCACATAGTGGTCTGAACTAAATTTAAAAAAGCCAGCTACAAGGGAGAACATGTTGAGCTGAAGCAGTTAGTGAAGAATTGCAGAATTACAAAAAAAACAGATACATCAGCTGTCTATTTATGTTAGTTTCCGGTTTGAATGCTGATAGTTTGCTGCTGAATAAACAAAGTAAATTTATTAAACTACTCGTAAACATTTTATGGAA
>NW_025155996.1:0-1453 GCF_004010195.1 Chiloscyllium plagiosum
CATAGTGTTAAGGGTTTAGATGTAGAGGAATTTAAGTGTGGACAAGAAAATTTTCTGATTCAGTATGTGGATGTACCTACTAGAGAAGGTGCAAAACTTGACCTACTTTTGGGAAATAAGGCAGGGCAGGTGACTCTAAGGTGTCCGTGGAGGAGCACTTTGGGGCCAGCGACCATAATTCTATTAGATTTAAAATAGTGATGGAAAAGGATAGACCAGATCTAAAAAGTTCAAGTTCTATATTGGAGAAGGGCCAATTTTGACACTATTAGGCAAGAACTTTCAAAAGCTGATTAGGGGCAGATTTTTGCAGGTAAACAGACGGCTAGAAAATGGGAACCCGTCAGGAATGAGATAACTGAGAATCCAGAGACAGTATATTCCTGTTAAGGTGAAAGGAAAGGCTGGTAGATATAGGGAATGCTGGATGACTAAAGCAATTGAGGGTTTGGTTAAGATAAAGAAGGAAGCATATGTCAGGTATAGACAGGATAGATCGAGTGAATCCTTAGAAGAGTATAAAGGAAGTAGGAGTATACTTAAGAGGGAAATTAGGAGGGCAAAAAGGGACATGAGATAGCTTTGGCAAATAAAATTAAGGAGAATCCTAAGGGATTTTACAAATACATTAAGGACCAAAGGGTAACTAGGGAGACAATAAGACCCTTCAAAGATCAGCAAGGCGGCCTTTGTGTGGAGCCACAGAAAATGGGGGAGATACTAAACGATTATTTTGCATCAGTATTTACTGTGGAAAAGGATATGGAAGATATAGACTCTAGGGAAATAGATGGTGACACCTTGCAAAATGTCTATATTACAGAGGAGAAAGTGCTGGATGTCTTGAAATGGGTAAAGGTGGATAAATCCCCAGGACCTGATCAGGTGTACCCTAGAACTCTGTGGAAAGATAGAGAAGTGATTGCTGGGCCTCTTGCTGAGATACTTGTATCATCGATAGTCACAGGTGAGTTACTGGGAGACTGGTGGTTGGCTAATGTGGTGCCACTGTTTAGGAAAGGTGGTAAGGACAAGCCAGGGAACTATAGACCAGTGAGCCTGATGGTGGTGGTGGGCAAGTTGTTGGAGGGAATCCTGAGGGACAGGATGTACATGTATTTGGAAAAGCAAGGATTGATTAGGATTAGTCAACATGCCTTTGTGCATGGGAAATCATGTCTCACAAACTTGATTGAGTTTTTTGAGGAAGTAACAAAGAGGATTAATGGCAGAGCAGTAGATGTGATCTATATGGACTTCAGTAAGGCGTTCGACAAGGTTCCCCATGGGAGACTGGTGAGCAAGGTTAGATCTCATGGAATACAGGGAGAACTAGCCATTTGGATACAGAACTGGCTCAAAGGTAGAAGACAGAGGGTGGTGGTGGAGGGTTATTTTCTAGACTGGAGGCCTGTGACCAATGGAGTGCCACAAGGATCGGTGCTGAGTCCAC
>NW_025155997.1:0-1453 GCF_004010195.1 Chiloscyllium plagiosum
CCGTTAACCCTGTATCCTTATTGTCGATGACCATAAATGCCTTGGCTTACAACTCTCGTACTTGCTGGTCTCACTGTTTTTCAACAGCTTGCCATGGATCTCTTGTCAAATCCACGTAAGACACACTAACTCACAACTTACTGGCTTAAGACGACAGTGTGATTAATTATGCACAATCTTTCTTGAACATTTCCAGACCGACTGTCCGGAGGTCTCCTAGACTGTCTCAGTGACTGTTCTTCCTTGTCTCAGATTTCCAGCTTCCACCTATTTACTCCGCACTTTGCCCCTTATTAAATAAAGTTGTGGTGTTAGCCCTTCTCCAGTCCTCTTTCATCATCCCTGTATCCAGTGAGGGTTGGACAGCGATGGTCAGTATAAGGCAGTGGATTTTCTCTTGGCTTAGTACAACAGAACAGTATGTTAGGCCCTTTAATTATGTTAATCTCCTTCATAATTCCTCTCTCTGTAAGCCTATAACTCCAAATATTTGACACTTCATCATAGGGGACACTCCCTACTTTCGTACAGACCGTCAGGGGGCGACATCATCATATGATTTTGTCGAATTTAGTTTTAGTAAAGTGTCAAGCCAACTACCTGGATTAACCAAAACGAACCAAGTTTCCTGCTGCAGGTGTTATATTCAAAAAATCATCACAAATTGGATTCTCATTGCAAAACTGCTCTGGACATGGCAGAGGCCGGAGATTTAGGGCCCCATTTTGTAGACAAGCACCTGAGGTTGTGGTGGATGTATGGTGCAAGAGAGGGACATTATCTTCCTCCAGGACTGGTAGAGGCCATGACACTGCACCTGACAGCTTGGTCTGAGGTTGATTCCGTGGCCTGTGAGATGTCAGCCTTTTTGGTGAATACCCAGCAGTGTATGAAAGATGCCTGTGACCTTCTCCACTCGACAGGGTAAGTGCATGCATCTTCATTTTGTGTCATCTAGCTCACTCTATCTCTGTTACTGCACTCACCTCCCACTAAAGCTTATGTTCTTCCACTCCCACTGAATTCAGCACCTTCGCTCCTTCTCTCCCTAACCTCTTCCCTGTTCCTCTCCCTAACTCTGGTCGGTGTCTGTACTGCCTATTCAGAGACTCAGGACACCGCGCTGCCTTTCCCCCATCTATACCAGCACTAACAGCTGTGCCAACCATTTTTATCTCCCTTAATACCTTTTGGTAATGTTGTCATCCCGAAGTAGGGCAGAAAGAACCAAGAGGAATAAGAGTCTCCTCAATGTTCACCTCTTCACACTTAATGATCGTTTTTGCAGCTAAGAGCGGCGGGTATTGGGCGGAAGTGAGGTCGGAGGACAGAGGCTGTTGGGAAGTTTAGTGTGTTCCATGTAATTAGGTGTGTTCCAGAGAACTCGGAGGAAGGCGGCAAAGCAGGACTTCCAGGGTGATCATCTCCATTTTGATTCCGGCTCCGCGGGCTG
>NW_025155998.1:0-1453 GCF_004010195.1 Chiloscyllium plagiosum
CCCAGTCCAACACCAGCATCTCCAAATTGGGAAGAAAGGAAATGGAGTTAAGGTTGAAGAAACAAGGATCTGGCGCAGCCTTAGAAAATTACAGGTTACTTACCTAACAAATAACTCAAAAATGGACTGAGAAGAGCTGGGATAGAGCGAGAAAAAAACTTTGGTGGGAAGGGTTAGAGAAAAACAGAGGCATTCCAATTCTACGAGGAATAACAGAATGATCAAAGAGACGGTAGTGCCGATCAGGGATAGTAGAGGAAACTTGTGCAGAGAAGCTGATGAGGTAGGTAAGACACCACATGAGATTTTTGCTAACAGTGCTCACGAAGAGAGGGAACTTGTTGAGTATCAGAACACCGTGGACCAGACTAATAGGCTTGAACAAATTCATATTAAGGAAGTGGATGTGCTCGATATTCTGGGAAGCATCAAGATAGATACATCCCCAGGGCCAGACCAGACATATCCAAAATTACGATGGAAGGTGAGGAATGAGTCTGCTGCACCTCCGGCGATTATCTTTGCATCCTCACTCGCGATGGAGTCGTACCTCCTGCTTGGCAAGAGGCAAATATTATTAATCTGTTCAAGAATGGGAAGGTGGAATCCGTGAGAATTACAAACAATTCCTGGGATTCATGACTATTTTAAACATATGCTCGATTAAACACAGTCAGCGTGACTTTGTGAGGGACAGGACATGACTCACAAGCGTTATTGAATTATTTGAGAATGTGACGAGAAGAGTTGAAGTAAATCGAGCAGTGCATGTGGTGTCTATGGATTGCACTGAGACATATTTTAAGATTCTGCACGGCAGTCTCATTCATAACTTTCGGAACTATGGGATGCAGGGAAATATGGCTGTCCGGATATAGAAGTGGCTGCCTGAAAGAAGACATAGAACATAGAACATTGAACATAGAATGTCACAGTGCAGTAGAGGTTCTTTGGTCCTCGATGTTGCGCCAACCTGTGAAACCAATCTGACGTCAATCTAACCTTCACTATTCCATTATTAACCATATGTTTATCAAATAGTCATTTGAATGTCCCAAAAGTTGGCAAGTATACTACTGTTGCAGGCCGAACATTCCATCACCTTACTACTCTCCGAGTAAAGAATCAACCTCGGACTTATATCCTTCATCTATCACCCTTCAATTTAAAGTTATATCCCCTCGCGCTGGCCATCACCATCTGACGAAAAATATTCTCAACGTCATACCTATCGAATCCTCTGATCGTCTTGTTTGACTCTATTAGGACGCCTCTTAACCTCCTGCTTTCAAACGAAAACAGCATCAAGTCCCTCAGGTATTCCTCATAAGATATTCACAACATACATGGTTAATGTCCTCTGCACCTTTTCCAATGCTTCCAAATCCTTCCTACAATGCAGCAATCAGAAATGTACGCAATGTCCAGGTGCTTTCTTCTTCAGGCGGAACGG
>NW_025155999.1:0-1453 GCF_004010195.1 Chiloscyllium plagiosum
GCTGTTTACGTTAGAGAGCAAAAGGTTGGGAGGCGACTTAATAGAGACATATAAGATAATCAGAGGGTTAGATCGGGTGAGCCTTTGTCCAAGAATGGCGACGGTAAAGATGAGGGGGCATAGCTTTAAAATGAGGGGTGATAGATATGGGACAGATGTCCGAGGTAGTTTCTTTACTCATATAGTATAAAGTGTATGGAATGCTTTGTCTGCAACGGTAGCAGATTCGCCAACTTTAAGTACATTTAAGTCGTCATTGGACAAGCATATGGGCGTAATTGGAATAGTGTAGGTTAGATGGGTTTCAGATTGGTATGACAGGTTGGCGCAATATCGAGGGCCGACGGGCCTGTACTGCGCTGTAATGTTCGATGTTCGATATCATCAAAAGATTTTTTTCCGAACCACCGCCGCCGAAACGTTCCGAAAGGACATCATCCTGGAGCCCGTGAATTAAAGGCATTGGATCTTTCCGCTGGGTTCTGGAAGCTTCCATTAGTCTTCGTTTATCCCCATAACTATGTAACCACACGCGGACAGGGCGAGAGCGCTGGTCTGAGCCTGACCTGTGCACCGTAACCCGATGGACGGTCTCAGTTTTCACCCGTCCCTCTTCAGTTTCGAAGTGAAGCAATCGCTGCAGCCAGTTCTCAAAAAATCCTCACTGGCTGACCACCTGCTGTCTGGGCCAGCAGACCGACAATGTGAACATTCTTCATCCTGCCCCTGTTCCCAAGGTCGTCATCATGTTCAATTAAGATACGGACCTGCTTTTCAACGGTGAGGATCCTCTCTCGTGAGGAATTCATTATCGCAGACTCTGCATGCAGTTCGGCGCTTGACATCGTCCATTTTGTTTCCAAGGCTGTCAAGTTGCTGCTCATGTTTTTGGAGCGCGCCTGAGAGTAGTAGTGGTTCTAGCCTCTGTTGAACCCTTCTTGAATCACGGCTTCAATCATTTCACATAACTTGGTGAACTCAGTGACCAGGGCCTGGTGAGTAACTGGGTCCATGGAACGAGCAGAGGGGGTTGCAGCTGCAGCCTCAGGCATGCTCGATGCTTCTGACGGGTGCACCGTTATTGGGACTGACTCGATCCTTTCCCATGTTTTGTCACCTCCACTTGACAAACCGGGATCAGTAAAGATTCTATCACTCTTTTAGGGTTGAATTTTAACTAAGTTACTGGGGTGGAGTGGGTTAGAGAACCACTTTGCCCGTGCTGTGATGCAGAGCCCAATAAAGCAGACCTTCCGGATCACCACTATCTTGGATTCCCCCTTACCATTTTATCAATATTATCATTTCGGTTTGCATTATATTCCTGGATGTTCTGGAGCAGTGTGATTTTGTATTACTGACTACATTTTCCCCTACACTGCAAATTGCTGCCCATTCCTCGATAATCCTTGACTCTGTTGTTACTTATGAACCTTCTGTCTATGCCTCAAAC
>NW_025156000.1:0-1453 GCF_004010195.1 Chiloscyllium plagiosum
GTGACTCCAATCAACACGAATGCCTGTACTTTCGGTCATCCTGGGCCTGAATTCTGAAATACAATACTGACACCTCTTCCTTCTCAATCAAGTCACAATTCTAAATCCATTTTAATCAGTTTGTTCAGATATATTATGAGACACTTCTGTGGGATTTGCACCTGGACCTTTGTGCTCGGAGGTAGGGACACTAGCATCCCTCGGCAATACCCATAAAGCTGTAACATTATTCTCCAAGTGTGTTTGTTCATCAGCCTGTTCTGACATGCTGGGACATACCTCTGCAACAGGCAGGACTTGAATCCAGTTCTTCTAGTCCAGAGCTTGGAGCACTACCATACAAGTTCAGGAATTGGAATCAAATCCAGAGATCTGGCTCAGAGGCAGGGACACTACCCAGCACACTACCATACCCAGATATTGAGTCATATTTTAGAGCCCACTTTCTGCTCGGTGTGGATTTTTTATAATCAGGTTACCATTACTGAATTACAAAAAACAATTTGTATTATTAATCAAATGCAAGATATTTGTCTCAACTGTCGGATATTGAGTGCACGTGCTGTGCCATCGAAATTAACTATGACCATCTTTAATCGCTATTATCTGTAGTCTGCAATATTAGGGATACTCTGCACAATGAAGGGTCTCTAAAAGATATTTATTACTGAACACCAGAAACGAAGGAAGAGCTTAATTTCTGGTCCCAAAACACCGATCACTCTTAACCAACTCTAACGTGTGACTGCCTTCTTCCTAAAACAATGAAATGATACCAGGCCCGGTTATTATGTTCAGCCTCTCCTCCTCACTGACTGTGTCTTCAATCTGTCCAACCTCCCCCTATCCACACAAGGCAACCCAAGCTCGGGGTCTTTGTGAAAATCAAGGCCGGAGTGTGCAGGCCTCCTGGAGAGGGGGATGGGCATTTTAAAACTGAAGGGGATGGTTGAGGTGGCAATAATATCACACACTGGACTGAGGGGTGGCAGATGGAGTTTAGTTTGGATTAATGCGAGGTATTGGATTTGGTAAATCAAACAAGAGCAGGATCTATACAATTATAAGCAGGGCCTTTGGCAGTGTTGTAGGACAGAGACCTAGGCCGTCAGGTATAATTCTTTAAAATTTGCATCTCATACAGATAGTGTGGTTAAGAAGGTGTTTAACACACTTGTCTTCATTGGTCAGACCTCTGAGTGTCGGAATTGGGACGTCATGTTGTGGTTGTACAGGACATTGGTGAGACCTCTTCTGGAATACTGTGTCCAGCCTGGTCATCCTGCCCGCTCATTCCATAGGCACACCACCCTCTGGGTGAAAAAGCTGCCCCTTAGGTCACTTTTAAATGTTTCCCCTCTCACCTTAAACCTATGTCCTCTAGTTTTGGTCTCCCCGTACCCTTCGAAAACACCTTGATTATTCACTTTGATATTATTGACCTTGATATAAT
>NW_025156001.1:0-1453 GCF_004010195.1 Chiloscyllium plagiosum
GGTAACGCCATCGAATGTTATTTCTTACACGTGATGGTCATAGCCTGCATTTTTGTGGCATGTATGTTACTTGCTCCTTGTCAGCCCAAGCCTGGATATTATCCCGATCTTATTGTACTTGGACTTGGACTGTTTCAGTATCTGAGGAGTTAATTGTTTATTAACGTTCAATAATCACGAAATTATGCAAATTCATTTTTCCATCAAATGTCATGGAGTCTGTCTTGTGAAAACTCAGAGATTCACTTCCATTATCTCGTTATTTTCTTCCTAATTAAGACACAAATGTTTGAACAATGAGCAGGATAAAACTACATAAATTAAAAACACATGGTTCTACAAGTTAGGTAACTGAATGAAATACATTACTTCTCTATTGTCTGCATTTTGAGCAAAAATATTTTCTTTTCAATAATTATTGATTGGCCTATTTATTGTCCTCAATCCATCAATCTAGCTACTATATTTTAGTTTCAGTTTACCGATCTTAATGAACGTCTAATCAGCATCAGGGCAACGTGATTTTAAAATATTGAGTCAGTTTATTTGTACAGATTACAATGTTTATTATGAATTCATTATCCTTATAATAATTACAGAATAATTTGATGTATTTTGTAACGTGTATAGTCAGATCCATGTTTTAATTTAATCCATTGTTTCATTTAAACCATTGTAACAATACTATTGTTTTGAGGTCAACTCTCCTAAAATGGAACCAATGATTTTTGCATCTAACACGCTTTGAAAACTGAATTTTACTCATTTGCATAATCACAGTAATATCAGCCTTATAAATTCAGAGAACTGTAATTACGTTTCACTGCAATAATTGCTGTTCGTGTCCAAACATTGCACAGTCAAATAGCAACATTAAATTTCTCCTTCTTCGAAGTGCACTGAAATATTTTTAAAAGTCTATGTGTTGCTAATATCTAATTATTGTTCAGTTCAGTAATGGGTATAAATGTGCAATAATGGCTCAGTACATGAACTGATGTGAAGATATTGCAATGTACAAACTCACAATCATTGTGAATATCAATTTTTATTTTAACCATGGAAACACAGTTGAATTAATTTAATTATATTCCACTTTACTTCTCGCATTCATTATATTTCTAATGACAATAAGAATAAACTATTTCACGTGACACAATTATTTAAAATTCATGCCACTTTTTCATGGAAACAAAATATAAATAATACCCGTTTGTCCTTTCCTTTACTAATCACAGTCAAGTTTGAATTGTAGAATGCTAGATTGATACAGCATGGAAACAGGCCATTCAGCCGAACTTGGCATGCCGGCGAGGTTTCCTAAACTAAACTAGTCCCATTTTCCTGTGTTTGTCCCATATCCCTCTGGTGGTTTTCTATCCATGTAACTGTCCAAAAGTCTTTTAGATGTTGTAATTGTACCAGCCGCTGCCTTTCCTCTCACGGCTCATCT
>NW_025156002.1:0-1453 GCF_004010195.1 Chiloscyllium plagiosum
AGAGAGCAAAGATTTAAGGAGGTAGTTAAGGGGAAACATTATGAGACGATTGCACCTGCAAGGAATGAACTGGGAAAAAATCGTAGAAAGAAATACAGTTACCACATGTAAGAGACATTTGGGCAGGTACATGGAGAGACGAATATTACAAGGGACAGGGGCCAAACGCTGGAAATTGCAACCCGTTCCATTTGAGAAATCTGTCAGCATTGTTCAGTTAGGCTGAAGGGTCTGTTTCTGTGCTGTCTTCAGTAACTGGAAGGGAAGTAAATCGAGATGAGGTAGCTTGTAGAAACTGAAGTAAATTGCAGAATTATGGATGGTAGTTTGGCTGAAAGTACACTTGAACTACGTGCAGGGATTGTAGAGAGGGCAGGAAGTAACAGAGATTGGAACTGTTCTTGGAGTTAGAATGGTTGAAGACACGAGTCCGCAAGTCATGCCATGAACAAACTGTTGGACAGGGAACACAGAATAGAAAGATTCCAGGTATCTTTAGCACCCTTTCGTGAGAGGTCTGTTTTCACCTCTGTTGTACAGATGCTCACTAAGACAACACAGGCCTGGATTCATAACTTGGAACTCCCTATGCTATTTTAGTACACAAATCTTAAAGTAGGGCTGGTGATTGAACCTCAGGTCTATCTGTACTTTTCTCCCCCTTCAGCATTTTATCTCTGTCATGTCTCATTCGCCGATGTTTGGAGCCCTCTAATTGCTCTCTGCTCTGTGCACTGTGTGTGACCTTACCTCACCGCATGATTTATCGAAGGCTCCAGACCACTCTCGCTGTTGTCTCACTGGCTGACCAACCACCTTCGATGAGGTGGTGGACGAGCCACCCAGTAGTTGGGGAGTCGATTGAGTCAGGAACTTCCTGATTATTTGTAAGAGAGAGAAAATAGAAAGGATGAAAATTAGACTGATGCAGTATGAGTTGCACTTGTAGAATGGCATTGAGTACCACAGAAATCTGATAACTCCCAGTGTCCATTCTTGGCCTATGCTGCCTCGTCTCCCTGGAGTGGAGAATTCAGTTTGCTCAGGTTCGGGAGTAGCTGCAAGAGCGGGAGGCGATAACCGAGGCAGCAATTAGATCCACACAATGAGGGATACCACATGGAGTGACACTGAGTAAAATCACCAAAGTCTAGGAAGGTATACGGGTCAACCAATTGTTTAGGAATAAGGCGTTTGACTCATGTTGCACTGGACTGAGAAAACTGTCAGCAAGTGATGTGAAAGCGTTTGGCCAGAGATTATGCGGCTTAATTAATCTAAACGCAAATTCTGCACAATATACGTTAACAATACAAGGAGGAGAACAGTCTTTTGACTGCCTATCAGCATTTCATTGTTCATCATTCCTAAAAAAGGAATTAATTGGAAAATGTAACAAAAGCACTCTGATAATTTCATCGGACTTCAATCTCCATACAATCTTGGACAGTCA
>NW_025156003.1:0-1453 GCF_004010195.1 Chiloscyllium plagiosum
GAGTGTCACTGGTTGGATCAGCATTTATTGTCCATCCCTGGTCACCCTACCTGAGAGGCTTTCCAAGTCATTGCAGAGGGCATTTTAAGAGTCAACCATATCGCTATGGGTCTGGAGTCACATGTAGGTCAAGACCATGTAAGGACGGCAGATTTCCATCCACAAAAGGCATTAGTGAACCAGATGGAATTTTACAACAATTGACAACGGTTGGATGGTCACTATTAGTTCAGGTTTTAGTGAAATCAGATTTTTCCATCTGCCATGGTGGGATTTGAACCCACAGTCCCAGAACATCAGTCTGGGATTTTGGGCAACTAATCCAGTGGCATTACCACTGCCCCACTGCCTCCCTCAAATGAAGGAACATGGGAACAGTGCACGAATATCAGGCTGATAAAGTCATAGAGTCATACAGCATAGAAAGGGTCGGTGTGGACTTGTTAGGCCGAAGGGCCTGTTTCCACACTGTAGGGAATCTAATGTAATCTAATCTAATGAAACAAACCCCTTGCTCCAATCAGTCCATGCCAACCCATGTTGCCAAACTAAACTAGTCCTATCTGTCTGAGCTTGGCCCATAACCCTCCAAACATTTCTTATTCATGTGCTTATCCAAACGTCTTTTAAATGTAGTAACTGTACCACATCCACCGCTTCTTCTGGAAGTTCATTCCACACACGAACCACTCTCTGTGTAAAACATTTGCCCCTCATATCTTTTTTAAATCTTTCTCCTCTCAGCTTAAAAAATATACCCTCTAATCTTGAAATTCCCTACCTCAGGGAAAAGACACCTGTCATTGACCTTATCTGTACCCCTCATGGTTTTATAAACCTCTGTAAGGTCACCCCTCAATCTCCTATGCCCCAGTGAAAAAAGTAACAGCATATCCAGCCTTTCCTCATAACGCAAACTTTCCAGATTCAGAATCAGTCCATGTAGTCTCCAGATTTAATCGTGATGTAGAAGGTCAGCCATGATCTCAGTGAAAAGCAAATCAGGGTTAAGGAGCGCAATGTGTGCGACTAGTTCTTATGTTCTCATGTTTGGCAGAGTTAACTGTCTGTTGCACTCTCCTGCCCACTGCAGGTCATTCGGATAGCTCTCGGACCCAGTCCTGCGGCCTGGCCTCTGGGTCATGTCCTGCTGTGTGTACCTGCAGCAACAGCATCGTCGACTGTCGTGGTAAAGGCCTGACCGCCATTCCCGCTAACCTCCCTGAGACCATCACCGAAATGTAAGTACTGACGAGTGCACGGAAAGATCCAGACTTCCTCAGATATCCTGTCCCTCACCACTTTGGAAACATCTAGCCGACAATTATGTCCTGAAGCCACAACCTATCCCTCAACCAATGTCACTAATCAATAATAGGACACATTACAGGCCATTGAATGTATATAGAGTCATAGAGATGGACAGCACGGAAACAGACCCTTCGGTCCAGCC
>NW_025156004.1:0-1453 GCF_004010195.1 Chiloscyllium plagiosum
CATTCCCCGAGCTAATGCAAACAACCTGGTGCCCCTGAACACATTGGGCAACTTGGCATGGCCAATTTAACTGACCTGCACACCTTTGGATTATAGAAAGAAACCTGAGGCAACCCGCAGAGACACAGGGAGAGTGTGCAAACACCTCACAGACAGTTGCCTGAGGCTGGAATTGCAACCTGGGTCCCGGGTGCTGTGCGGTAGCAGAGCAAACCACAGAACTACCAGGCCACCCTGGAATTAGTCATTTCAATGTGCCATGTGGCTTTAAGGTCTTGACTGATTATAAGCAGTTCATGATTTTGACATGTTCTTCCAATCTGTTTCAGATCAAATGCCTCATGCATCATCACAACTAATAAATAATAATGGTATCACTTAAATTCATAAGTTGTTGAGGATCTCCCGAAAATTAAAAACAAATGCTCCAGAAGGAATCCTGTTCCCAAATCTGTGAGACATGTGATGGAATTGTTTGATGCGGAAGACCAGGATTCTTTAGCAGCACATCTTTCCAGATCCAGACACATCAGCAATAATTGAGAAGTCCACAGCCCTTCTTCCTGGAACCAACATTTCTCACCATACGTTTATCACCCTAAATGAGCACACGGAGTAACTGGGGATCAGCTTTTCAATCTCTTCCCCGATTAGCAGACTTTTACTTCCAAAAATTCATTCCTGTTTCTATTTGTCATCATAATGAGGTCAGCCAGCAGGATCACATGGGATATGTGTTCCCTGACTGGTGCTGTTACTTGGGTCCAGTCAGAGAGGGAATGGAAATGTGTTGCTGGAGAAGCGCAGCAGGTCAGGCAGCATCTAGGGAACAGGAGAATCGACGTTTCGGGCATTAGCCCTTCTTCAGTCAGGGAGACCGATCTGATGTCATAGGGTGAATGTCAGGGATATTGAGATGCTGAATCCCTGACTCAGTGAAAGCCTATTGAGAAAGGTGATGCATTTCGAGATGAAGGGTGATTGATGATAGGATGCTGGACTTTGAAGGGTTACGATGTTGCCAAACAATTCTGGCGACAATGCCGACCAGAACCTCTCGGTCTTCACATTTCACACTATCCAGCTCGTGTCCCTTTCTCACCCCAAGCCTACTCCACACTCAAGATGTGCTGAATTTGGTCTAAGACGTCCTTCACCCTGGACACTGTTGAGGCAATATTTCATCCTGGAATCTGTCAAGTCAGGACAGATTTGGGGTTTGTCCACTGCTGCCATTTGATGTTAGCACAGCATCGATCCTGACTTTATAAAAAGGGGAAAAAAAACAACACCTGGGGAATTGAGAGTCCATGTCGATTTGAGTGCAGCATTGGTTGACCAGAATGATAGCTGGTCAGCAAGGTTTTGATGACGAGGAAGTGAAATGGCACAAACCCAATGTTGTGTTCCTCAAATTTAAAAAGATCTGAGAAGAATAAGCATTTAAAGAGAA
>NW_025156005.1:0-1453 GCF_004010195.1 Chiloscyllium plagiosum
TCCTCAGAACTTGAAGCTCTCAATCACCTCCACCACAGCACCAATGACAGAGACCAGGGTCTGTCCTTCAGCCCACTTTCTGAAGTCAATGACCAGTTCCTTTGTCTTGCTGACATTGAGGGAGAGATTGTTGTCTTTACACCATACCACTAAGCTCTCTTTCCTGTACTCTGTCTCACCGTTGTTTGAGATCCTACCCACTATGGTGGTGTCATTAGGTAATCTGTAAATGGAGTTGGAGCTGAATTTGGCCATACAGACATGAGAGGTTAAGAAATATAGAAGGGGGCTGAGTACACAGCCTTGCAGGGCACCAGTATTGCGGATTATCATAGAGGAGGTGTTCTCAACCATCCTTATTTATTCTGATCTGCAGGTCAGAAAGGTGAGGATCCAGTTGTAGGGGTGAGGAAAGAGTCCCAGGGCTCAGACTGTGGCGATGGGTCTTGTTGGCATTATGGTGATCAAGGCAGAGCTAAAGTCAATATCTCGGAGTCTGACGGAGGTGTCCTTGTTATCCAGACGTTCCTGGGATGAGTGAAGGGGGGGGGGGGGGAAGATGGTGTCTGCATGGATCTATTTTGATGGGAGGTGAATTATAGTGGACCAAGGCATTCTGGGAGGTTGGAGTTAATGTGTGCCATTCCTAATCTCTCAAAGCACTTCATAGATGGGTTCAGCCATGACTGTATTAAATATCGGAACAGGCTCGAGGGGCCGAATTCCTGACTCCAGCTCCTTTTCCTTGTGTTTGTTTGTTCCTTACAGCACAGAGGGAGACATGTTACCGAATGGCCCTGGCAGTCAATGAAGATTCAAATACACAAGGTGCGTCAGTGTGACACTTGGTAAATCCCTGTTTTCTGGATAAATGCTTCTGATTCCACACCAAAACTCTGACAGATTCTGAACAAGGCCACACACCTACAATTCAGTTGCAGACCTGTCATGTTAACTTTTGTATATTCCTATCGTTTTTATTGGTTGAAGTTTGGAAAGTCAGACAGACTGCTGACATTTTTAATTATCTCAGGGCACTGACTTTAAACAGATTCTTGAATCCACATGTTAATCAATTGAAACATTGTAACATAGTTCTCCATATCCTGCTTTTGCAGTTTAATTTGGAAATTATCATTTCCACAATGCAGGAATGTATGAATTTTCCCCTCTCCTGTGCTGACTGAATTCCAGACTCAAACTGAAGCTTTCTCTGTTCCGGCACCCAGTTTAACATTGTACCATTTAGTTTAGATTGTCCCTCCTCTAACATCCAAAATGCATCGGTTCACATCCCCCTCTATTTCATATGCAGGAGGCCAAGAGATGATAATGTACAAAGTGTAAGGTATGTTTTAATCTGTAAAGCAGGACAAATGTTTTCAGAAGTGTCAGTCAGTTAGCCATTTTAGGTTTGTTCAAAGCAGCCATTTCATGTAAGCACAGCACTGAC
>NW_025156006.1:0-1453 GCF_004010195.1 Chiloscyllium plagiosum
TGTGAGCAGAGAAACAGAATGAACCATTCCAGTCCGTGTGCATCTCTTTCAGAACCTATTGCCCGGGTGGTGCAGTGTCCTGGGCGATAGCTTTATAACAGCTTCACCCTCAGGTGGTCTTTGAAACAAACAGCAGTCTACTTGAATCCCTGGATTTTTCTGCAGGTGACATTTTTAACCAACCTGTTCAGACGTGTCATGTTCCACTTGTGAAGTTGGTGGGCCTTGAGAATCCAGGCCTTGTTAGTTCGAGGGGAGTTCCTCAGGGTGGAGTCTCAGGGTCAACCATCTTCAGCTGCTTTGTCAATCACTTTCCCTTCAGAAGTGGGGATGTTGGTTGATGATTGGACAATATTCAGCATCATTTTCAACTGCTCCGATACTGATGTAGCGAATATTCATATGTTCAGGTTGTAAGTTTGCTTGCTGAGCTGGTAGGTTTGTTCTCATTGAGAACAATCTTACAACCTGAATCTCAACCTGAGCTAAAAACTTTCTCAAAAACCGCATATACATATGTAGCAAGACCTGGCCAGCATCTAAAATCTGTACAAATGGTAAGTAACAGCCGTGTCACATCCGTGCCTGGCAAAGACCATCTTCAACAAGAGAAAATCCGAGTATCCCTTGTTGACATTCCACAGCAATATCATTGTTGAATCCTCCATGAGCAGCATTCCGGGGGTGTAATATTGACCAGAAACTGAACAGGACTAACCATGCAATTGATACAAGATCAGCGCAGAGGCAAAACAATCTTACAGCGCTCAACTCCCCTCCTGCCTGCCCACCTTACACGATGTAAGTCAGGTCTGTTCCAGAATCCTCTCCACGTGCCTGGTTGAATGCTGCTTCAACAACACAAGAAGCTCATCAACATGTGGGACAAAACAGCTCTCTTGATTGCCAACGACCTTCCCCATTCCCTTTCTTCACCATTGATGTACAGCAGCAGCAAAGGGGATCATCTCTTGTGTAACATCCTTCTGGATAGGGGGCTGTGCTGTCCACCAGGTGGCGAGGTACATCCCACAACAGGATTGCACCTCAGGACACACAATGTCTCAGAGATATTGGGAACAACAACCTGATTTATTCAGGAAGGTTTCTTTTTGCTTTTGATGGGGCTTTTTGCACCTTTTGATATGTTTGGGAGGAGGTACAGACTAGAGGAACAATTTATTTCTGAAATTGGATTTATTTGTTCAGAGATTTTACCCTCTATGGACCGCAATAATATTTGAAAATCATTTCACAGAGAAATAGATTGAAAGAATTGAAGATGAGTTAGTCAAATCAGACATGATATAAAGATCCAACTGAGTCACAAAATTCATTTGGACATAAGGGGAACATGTTTATCTGGTATGTCTGTAAGTAAAGGTCTCACAAAGCATTATGAGCGGTAAAGACACACACACACATACAAGAGTGTAAATGTTCCACTGAACTG
>NW_025156007.1:0-1453 GCF_004010195.1 Chiloscyllium plagiosum
ATGGCCTACTCCTTCACCTATTGTCTATTGTCTCATGTGCAAACTCCACACAATCAGTCGCCTGAGTCGGGAATTGAACCCGGGTCTCTGGCGCTGTGAGGCAGCAGTGCTAACCACTGTGCCACCGTGCCGCCCTCTTTAAGACAATGCTAGCTCACAATTGTACATCGATAGAGAACAGCTGATGTAAGAAAGGGGAAATATATAGCTGAGAGATTATTTTATAAAGTTGGTTGACTGCGTTCCAGTGATGGTGTGCTTGATGTTGATTCTGGGGCCAATATGAGCAGTGTCCCAATCATCCGCCTTCACACAAGTCAAATAAAAACAGCAAATGCTGCAGAATCGCAGCAGATCTGGCAGCATTTGTCGAGAGTCAGAGCAGACTTGGAACTTTGGTTTTCCCTCCCACTGTCCAGACGCTGCCAGTCCTGCTGAGATCCTGTTTTTTTTATTTCAGATCTCTAATATCCATGGTATTTTACTTGTGTTCACATAATCCATCCTGATGAGTGTGAAACCCGTTTTAAAAAAAAGTAATTCAAAAAGGTTAGCTGGTCTTACATAAAAAAATCATTTCATTTCAGATGAAAGACTGAAACAGAACAGACTGGGGAAGTCTTGAGAAATGGTACTTGCTCACTCACTTGGGAATAATTGTGTGCACATGGTGCATATAGCCTGCATTCAGAAAGGAGAAGTCTTGCACTGTAACTATTATTGAAGTTATATGAAGTAAACAAGAAAAAGTCATCATCAAGATAACACATTATTACTGTTTGGGATTTTTGTTATGCTTTCCCCTATATCATGATCCCTTCACTGTTAATAATGTTCACCAGCAACATCTCACAAATATTCACTGGTGCTGTTCAGACATGAATGCTACCAGTATAGAGTACAGCCTGCTCCTGGACTTACACTCAGAATGTTTTCAGTTAATGGCCTTACAATAGCTCTGGCAGTAAGTAAATGTCATTAAATTTACTAAATATTAGAAGTCACACACACAGCATCATCCCCAGACATTGCTTTGTAAGTGTTTCATCCGGTGGTTACCGAGAAGGTCTTTTGTAGGTGAGGAGTCACACTTTGGTTGAGGAGGCTGGAAGAATAGCCTGTACAAAGACTGTTTTAGTGTCGTAGACGTCTGACATTCACTAAACATGGGAAGAGGTCAGAAAGCAATTTGTTGAACTCACCATGGTTATTGCACACAGATGCTGTGTAATATATTGTCTGACAAGGCAAATCATCAAGTAGACTTGAACAACGTTTAGCTCGATCCCATTGAATTTTCAAATGCATCAGTGTGTCTATGTTTAACTAGGAGACTGGGAGAAAGTGAGGACTGCTGGAGATCAGAGTTGAAAAGTGTGGCGCTGGAAAAGTACAGCCGGTCAGGCAGCATCCGAGGAGCAGGAGAATTGATAAGGGCATAAGCTCTTCATCA
>NW_025156008.1:0-1453 GCF_004010195.1 Chiloscyllium plagiosum
TTCTGTACAGCAGAGCCAGCCACGGTGCCATGAATATGTCTACTGCTGCCTTCCTCTGGCGAGCTCTCCCCGCTCCCACTCAGCTCCTCACTCTCGTCGCTCCCATCCAGCCCCTCACTCTCAATGTTCCCACTCAGCTCCTCTGTCTTCCTGCTCCAATTCAGCTCCTCACTCTCCCCGCTCCAATTCCGCTCCTCACTGTCCCCATTCCTACTCAGCTCCTCAATCTCCCCTCTTCCCCTCAGCTCCTCACTCTCTCCGCTCCCACTCAGCTCCTCACTCTCCGGGTTCCCACTCAACTCCTCACTCTCCCCACTCCCACTCAGGTCCTCTCTCTCCCTGCTCCCACTCAGCTCCTCACTATCGCCGCTCCCACTCAGCTTCTCACTCTCCCCTCTTCCACTCAGCTTCTCACTCTCCCCTCTTCCACTGAGCTCCTCACTCTCCCCGCTCCCACTCAGCTCCTCACTCTCTCCGCTCCCACTCAGCTCCTCACTCTCCGGGTCACCACTCAGCTCCTCACTCAGCTCCTCACTCTCCGGGTCACCACTCAGCTCCTCGCTCTCCCCACTCCCACTCAGGTCCTCTCCCTCCCTGCTCCACTTCAGCTCCTTTCTCTCCCCGCTCCCGCTGTTGTGGAAGAAAGGCAGCTGATGCTCGAGGTAAGTCCCTTTTAAGTGTGAAATATACCCCGGTCCTCTCTCTCTATCTCGTTCTTCCTGAAAATGCTCTCCCCATCTCTGCCTTACACAAGGACCGTTCCCTTTGATCGTCCTTGATTTTTGACACTCTCCCAACTAACAGTTCCCCCACCCCCGCCCCAGGAACATTGCCCTGCAACGGAAAAGACGCCAAACCACGCAGGACCCCAAACAGTCCTTGCAGGTGTGACAGAGCTTCACCTGCCTCACTTCCAACCCAGTTCAACTTCGGGCAGACCGAATGTAAACTTATGGAACGGTTCACCAAGCATCGCAGCCAAGTCCGCAGGAGCCGACCGACCTCCCAGTCACTGATCATTTCAATTGCCCTAACGATTCCCTTTCCAACATCTCCATCCTCCCAGTCACTGCCCATTTCAGTTCCCCCAACCACTCCCTTGCCAACATCACCATCCTCCCAGTCATTGCCCATTTCAATTCCCCCAACTATTCCGTTTCCGACATGACCACCTCCAAGTGCTCTGGTTTCCTTGAACAATCCAAAGGTGTGCAGATTGAGTGAATTGGCCGTGCTAGGTTGCCCATCGTGTTCAGGTATGTGAGGCATGGGGCATTAGTCAGGGGCAAATGTCAATTAATTCGGGGGGGGGGATAGGTTTGTGTGGGATCCTCTTCGGAGTGTTGGTGTGGACTTGTTGGGCCAAAGGGCCTGTTCCCACACCGAAGAAATTCTATAAATGATCTGGAAACGGGCACTATTGGAATGATGAGCAAGTTTGCAGATGACACGA
>NW_025156010.1:0-1453 GCF_004010195.1 Chiloscyllium plagiosum
CCATGGAAAGTTGACCCCATGGAACACAAAGACAAAGAGCTTTGAGGAATTTCCGCAAACATCCTCAAAAAAAGAGATGCTTCGAGTTTTGGAACTGAGTGGATTCTATCGGAAGTTTGTTCCAAACTTCAGGAGCGTATTGGCACCACTGATGGATTTGTTAAAGAAGATCACGGAATTGTGGTGGACAGAACAATGCCAGGAGGCATTTGACAATTTTAAATCATGATTAATCACCGCATCAGGTTGAGCTACACCAAATATTTTGAAACGCTTTGAAAGTTGTGTTTGCTGCTCGGGATATAGGGCTTGTAGATGTATTGATACAGAAAGATGATGATGGAATTGAATGGCCAATTGACTACTTGTCGAAAAAAGTCAATAACCACTAGGAAAAAAACCCAAAATCTCCATTATTGAAAAAGAATGATTAAGTTTCGCACTGGCCTGACAATATTTTAATGTTTATATGAAAAACAAAGTTTCGGAGATGGTTGTGGACAACGTCAAACCTCTCGCATTTTCGGAATATTTAAAGACCAGAATATGGCAGTATTTCATTGAAGTCTTATGTTACCGACTTGAAACTTACAAAATATACATGCTGTGGGTCCTACAATGTGATAGCAGATGTGTTATCGCGGATTTAAAGGAAAACATTTAGATAAGGTTTGACTTATTCCTGTATTACATAGGTATGCAGAATTAATATGAATGGTATAACTGAGATTAATACTTTTGTATTTCATAATAATGGGAGTAAGAATTAGCGGAAAAGGAATTATGCCATCTTTTCATTCTGATGGTTAATTTTCTTTTCTGAAGGGGGGAGGTGTTATGAAGCCGAAAGCTTGTCTTGTCACTTTAAGACAGAAAGGATTTTGCTGAATAGAAAGTACAGCTACAGATGTCAGCTAAAGGTCAGACTGTTCCACATGTCACCATTAGCTGGGAAATGGATACCTGAGTTAAAGTTGCTGTTTTAACAGCAATTCAAATGCAACCAAAGAGTTTAATAACGTTCAGGATACCAGAAGGCAACGGTATTTGAATACTATTTTTTGCACAACTGGAAAGCAATCAATTTATGAGAAATATTGTGGGGAGTATCATGGGAGATATATCATGGGGAATATATAAACCCAGCATTTTTAACACTAGAAGGAGAGACACTGCCATTAAACAACAGAGTATCTGCTGTACAGCAGGAGTGCTAACTGGCCATCTCAAAGATTCTCTATCAAAGATACATGTTCATGTCAAACCTACTTGTAGTAAAGAAAAATGACCCAGGGGGATCAGCAGCTTGAAGAGTGAAGACATCGGGGAAGATGGAGACTGAAGATGGTCTTGAGATTGTAATGTTTAATATATGGGTTGTAACAGCATATTTTTACAGAGTTGTAGTTAGATAGTAAGTAGTTAAGAAAAGAGGAGCTTGCATTTGTGAATA
>NW_025156011.1:0-1453 GCF_004010195.1 Chiloscyllium plagiosum
CAGTAAAGGGGTTAAAATTGTATCGAGCCAATCAAATACCACACACCAAGTCTCAGTATAGTAGCTTAACTTTGTTATACAGTAGAATGGCACATTGTTGATTATCCTCACTGGCTCATATTGAAAATAGAAGGGGATGTTTTTCAGACAAAACAATGTGCAGGTTGTTGCCAGAACCACAGTCGCAGCTTTCTCAGTGCAATATTTTGTTCTCAGCTTCTGACAACAAATGGTCACAAATCGGTCAAAGGAGAAATTGACGGTGAACCAGACAGAGCAGTCCATGGCTGCACGAGACAGTGCCCCAATAACACTGCACACAGGAGTGATGTTCAGGAAAGACTGCGGGTAATAATAGAAAGGTAATTTCCACAGTATAACCTCAGTAATAATGACCATCAGATCGGCAGCTGCCATAAACACCAGGTAACGGGTAGTGCAAGGGGAAACACCACAGTTTTGCTTGAAAAGGACTGTAACTGCTAGCAAATTTACTGTGGGAGACAAATGGGAAAAGAAACAACAAATTATTGATCAGAAATACCCCGTACCCATTCCAGAGAGAAACAACAAGGTTTTATCAACAAACCCCATTGCACTGTGTGGTTGGGAGTGGTTGGGTGTGAGTGAGTTTGAGTTTCAGATTTTAACATTCATTCCAGATTGTCCTCCAGCCCAGTCACGAGATTCTAGAGTTTAGACAGATATTGAGCTCACAGCCACTCCTAGGAGAGCAGAAGGAAGTTTATGATTTCCTTTGGTTGCATGGTAAGGTACAGAACCCCATTAGATTCCTCAATCCCGAGTCAGGTATAGGACTAGCAATTGGACTGTCAATAATCCAAACTCTCCCCTTCTCCAGAGAAATAGTTATCCCCTGATCCTGTCATTGGACTTAATCCTGATCGGAGCCATGGCAGGATTATAAAACAGGTCACCAGAACCTGTGTGAGATTTCAAACACAACTACACCATGTATCTTAAACAAGGGCAGTATAGCAGAGCATGCAGGACTCCCTTCATGACAATGTGGGAGTTTTAGGTTTACTGTGATATTTACACTGTAAATCTACCCACCAACATCTCAATGTGGAGGGACCACGAGGGCAATCTGTCAACATTTCAATCTCCTGACCAAAGCGTGTGAGGAGGAGAGAATTTCCGGAAGCGATGGTCGATGAAACTTTACAAATCAGAACAAGGCGCAAATTCTTCAAATCCTTTGCTTTGCCAAAAAAAAAGAACAATCTGAGATAGAAAATTCCCAACTGATGCAGCATCCATGACTGTGTGTGTGTGTAAGAGAGTTCCAAACCTTTCCCACCCTTTCCCACCCTCTGTGCACAGAAGAGCTTTCTGACATCTCTCCTGAACGCTCTCTGCCCCATTCACAGACTATGATCCTTTGTTGAAAATCTGAAACCAGTAGAAACAGTTCATGTTTTCCTTTTAA
>NW_025156012.1:0-1453 GCF_004010195.1 Chiloscyllium plagiosum
CGTCGTGTTTGGATTGTTCAAAACACGAGTCTGTGTCCTACATTGCAGGACATCAACTCTGGAGGACAGATCAACCGGGAAACCAAGGTGCAAAGGGTCGGAACAAAAGGACTGATTGCCCTGTTGGTCGCCGGGCACTGTTCTTACTCTCGTCATGGTTCTGGTTCGAACACTGTAACATCTTCTCCCATTATTTCCCACCTAATCAGTCCTCCCGCATCCTCCGTCTCAGAAGCGGCCATATTCAAGTGACACGAGCATCATTTCAGTTGTAAAATATACTTTTAAATTGCCGAAATGATGAGTGTGAACTTAAGGCATATGCTCTGGCTCATCTTTACTTGAGATCTCCGCAGCCTGTGGCAGAGACCGAGGCATTTTTCAGCCAAATGTGATTATGAGAGCAAAGGCTAGCAAGGTTGCATCTGCTGTCCTGGCCTTGTAATCACTGCTTGGAATGACGCAGTTGCAAATAATTGCTGACATTGCAATCACATAATTAATTTGACTGGAGACGTTAGTTTCTAAAAACTGCAGATACTTATGCATCATTTCAATTAAGCGAGGTGCATTACATTCGGCAGAGATGAACACGGATAGTGGTAATTTCTTCATTCATATGTACGGAAATTAACACGAAGTAAACTGAATATAGAATCCTCAATCAATTGTACTTCACTTGAGTCTATCCGCGTAGAAATCCATCATTGTCGAACTCTCTTCCTGCTGAACGTTGCCCAGCACATATTTTCCACCGAATACCAAATCAATTCTCATCATCTCAAGTAAGTCATTCCATTTTCTGCATTCCCTGACTTATTCTGTTGTGGTTTCACGATAACTGCCGCATGCAACTAAGAATGCAGCACTCACACAAGTTTCAATTGTTCCGTGTACAAACAATATTAAAGCTTAATGGTCTCTATTTCAATACCACACATAATTCCCAAACAACAGGATAATGTCAACGACTGCTCAATGCTTTCAAATTTACATTATCTTACTGACGTGGAATTACGCTTGTCCAGGACATGTGCACATGCTAAGTACAGCATCGTTCTTTCTTGGCAGCTTTTAAATTCACAAACCTGATTAATGTTTCATGAGTTGTCATTGGCTTTTACATATAAATCAATAAAACCATGCTCGTTTAATCATACTTCTTGATTTCATCTGCATCACACCGCCAAATCCATTCACTTTAAATTAAATTAATTTTATACGTTATTCCCTGATTCCAGACTCACGGGTACTGTCCCAAGGCTATTATGAAACTGGAGAAGTTGCAGAGAAAATTTGCAAGAATGCTGCCCAAATTTTTCGTGGCTAGTGTGGCGGGTGGGGAGGACGTGTTGTGGCCGTGATTGAGTTACATCGAGAGGCTGGATAGGCTGGGATATTGTTCACTAGTGCACAGGGGGTTAGTGAATAACAAAGGTCCTTTCTGAGGAAA
>NW_025156013.1:0-1453 GCF_004010195.1 Chiloscyllium plagiosum
CGGTGGCTCAGCGATTTCATTAACATTCTCTTCTCTCAATTATTTCAGGCCAAGTTCTCTTCTAAGTCGCACTAACTCTAGTTTATTCTTCTTACTAAACGCCAGTTTTACATCATTTCCAGTACGGGTATTTGCATATGACGTCTGAAGTGAAACATGAGTATAATTCGTCAGTCATCGCTTTGCTCCCCATTACACATACACCCGTTTCTGAATCGGGAGCAATACCTCATAAATCTGAAACCATAACGGACAAACCATCTTTTCGGCCGGTGATATACCTCAGTGTTTTCTACTTTATTCATAATGCACTCTTAGTAATCTTGAGATCCCTACCTTTGCAGTCCTAAATTCAGTTTGCTTCCTGCATTTTTGATCTCGTTATTTTCTCCTGTCATTTTTCCCAATGTGTAACCTGACCTCTGGCTTTTCGCCTTCTACTTTTAAGATGCGCTATAACGGTTCTCAGGCATTCATAAGTCAAACATCGGGGAGGCATCATCGTATTCTTGATTCTCGTTTGCGCCGATCCATCCTCCTCATAATTGGTTGAACTTTGCCTTTCAACTTATTTTGGATCATTCCCTTAGCAACACACACATAAGGGTGCAACGAAATTGGTTTTCGCTGCTTAATCCAAGATAACATCTCTCTCAACACTATCTGAAGATGTATATCTTTTCTCAAGAAAATGCCCACTGGGGAGTCTCGCATGGCCTTTTTAGTCGTCTTTCTCTACTAACAATACCTTTTCTGCTTGTGGAGTCTTAACCTGCGATGTGGCCATCTCGCTGCCTTGCTTTCTGCATTTCGCCCAGTTTCACAGTTGTTCTACAGTGACCTCAGACATTGCTCCAGTTCCACAATCTGTACATCCAGCAGTTACAACTGGAGACATTTCCTGCTCACAGCCTTGCGCGAGGCAGTGGAAATATTCCCGGCTTAGTCCGTATTCCTGCAGGAGCACACCACTGATTGATGCTCTTCTGCCTGACTGACCCCAGTATCTTGTACGTTTTAGAAGATACTAACTATCGGATTCTCTGGTTGTTTGGTCAAAAATCAAGGGAATTTGGCAAAATTACACTTAATATTCCGTGATCTTTACTGTCACTTTTCATTTCGTTAACATGCAAGTTATGCAATGCGAGAGTTTGTCGACACTGTAGCGCAGGCGGAGGCCATTTCGACAATCGTGCCTGCAACAAGTTTTCAAAATACATACGTTTTCATACCAATCTCCTGTTCCTCCCTACAGACATGCATTACCTGTTCTTTACAACAGTAGTGTACATACACATTCTTCACTGTGATGATGATTGTTTTTGACTCGGTGTGTGAATTTCTTTAATTTTGCTTACTTTTGAATGTCTTCAGAATTAAACACAGATTAAAAATGTGTGTTCAATGCCCATGTTAGTTTCTCCATTCTCATTGCTAATTCCGCACGTTC
>NW_025156014.1:0-1453 GCF_004010195.1 Chiloscyllium plagiosum
GTTCCAAAACCAAGGATTATAGTTCCAAGCTAAACAGCAGAGATTAAAGACATGAGGAAGTACATGTTCTGCAGAGGGGGTGAGTGTGGAGCTCAACGCCCGAGTTACTAGTGGAGGCAGAGACTCTAAGCTATCTTACAAAGTAGCTGTATCATCATCAGTGCTGTAAGCTGCAGCCCTACCTGCTGTGTTCAGGAAGATGGGATTGGAAAAGAGCACCTGATGTCTTTGGGTCAGTACGGTCACAGTGGACTACAGATACCCTTCTGTGCTGTATTGTTTCTATGGCTCTCAGCACAGAAACTATGCTGGAAGATAAATGGAGTGCTACTGTTAGGTAGAAAGGGAATAGAATATGGAAAACAGTTGTACAGGGCACTGGAAAGACTGCATCCAGATCACACTGCAGTTTTAGTCAACTTTTACAATACAGCACAGCAACAGGAACAGGCCCTACAGCCCACCAAGCTGCACTGATTGCGAATTCTGATTTTGACCCACTGTGATTTCTCTCCCTGTTAGAATTCTGTTCATGCGACGATCAAGATGGCCTTGAACATTGCTAACGTACCTACTTCCAACACCACCACTTGGCGTCTTCAACACACTCCTCACCCTCTGTGGGAAATATTTTGCCTGCATCTCACCTAAACTTTCCCTTTATTGAATAAAGGATACAATGTTTACTCACGGGATTCTTGAAGTGAAGACATTTGAGGAAAGGTTGGATAGACTGAGCAGGTCTTCATTCCAGTTTAGAAAACATTAGAGATAATTGTAAGACATTAAGATGCTGAGGGGATGTGACAGCAGACACTGAATGCAATGTTGTCTCTTATCTCAAGAGGGTTGGAATATAAAAGCAGAGATGTTCTACTAAGACTTTATAAAGCTCTGGTTAGGCCCCATTTGGAGTACTGTGTCCAGTTTTAGTCCCCACACCTCAGGAGGGACATACTGGCACTGGAACGTGTCCAGTGGAGATTCACATGGATGATCCCTGGAATGACAGGTCTAACATATGAGGAACGGCTGAGGATACTGGGATTGTATTCGTTGGAGTTTAGAAGATTAAGGGGAGACGTAGAGACGTACAAAATAATACATGGCTTGGAAAAAGTGGATGCTAGGAAATTGTTTCCGTTAGACGAGGAGACTAGGACCCGTGGACACAGCCTTAGAATTAGAGGGGGTCATTTCAGAACAGAAATGCGGAGACATTTCTTCAGCCAGAGAGTGGTGGGCCTGTGGAATTCATTGCCACGGAGTGCAGTGGAAGCCGGGACGCTAAATGTCTTCAAGGCCGAGATTGATAGATTCTTGTTGTCTAGAGGAATTAAGGGCTACGGGGAGAACGCTGGTAAGTGGAGCTCAAATGCGCATCAGCCATGATTGAATGGCTGAGTGGCCTCGATGGGCTGAATGGCCTTACTTCCACTCCTATGTCTTATGG
>NW_025156015.1:0-1453 GCF_004010195.1 Chiloscyllium plagiosum
TATTGAGAATCATCTTTGCTATTTTTTCCTCTACATCACTGGAACTATTCGAAGCCTATTGGAAATTCCCAACAGGGTGACCTCTCCTTTCCTGTTTCTAACTTCTGCTCATACTACCTCAGTTGACGAGTCTTCAAATGTCCTTTCTGCCACTGTAATACTGTCCTTGATGAGTAATGCTGGAACCCAACCACACACGCCTCCTCCCTCGGCCCCCTCACCACCTTCTCTGTTTGTATTCAATACACTTAAGAGGGAAATCATGTGGGCAAAAAGGGGGCATGAGATAGCTTTGGCAAATAGGGGTAAGGAGAATCCAAAGGGATTTTGTAAATACATTAAGGATAAAAGGGTAAATAAAGATCAGCAAGGCAGCCTTTTTGTGGAGCTGCAGGAGATGAGGGAGATACTAAACGAGTATTTCTCATCAATATTTACTGTGGAGAAGGACGTGGAAGATATAGAATGCGGTGAAATAGATTATGACATCTTGAAAAATGTCCATATTACAGAGGAGAAGGCACTGAATGTCTTAAAACACATAAAAGTGATACATCCCCAGGACCTGGTCAGGTGTACCCTAGAACTCTTTGAGAAGCTAGGGAAGTGATTGCTGAGCCCCTTGCTGAGATATTTGTATCATCGATAGTCATAGGTGAGGTGCTGGAAGACTGGAGATTGGCTAACGTGGTGCCACTGTTTAAGAAAGGTGGTAAGAACAAGCCAGGGGACTATAGACAGTGAGTCTGACGTCGATGGTGGGCACATATTTGGAGGGAATCCTGAGGGACAGGATTTACATGCATTTGGAAAGGCATGGACTGATTAGGGATAGTCAACATGGCTTTGTGTGTGGGAAATCATGTCTCACAAACTTGATTGAGTTTTTTGAAGAAGTAACAAAGAGGATTGATGAGGACAGAGCAGTGGACTTGATCTATATGGACTTCAGTAAGGCATTCAACAAGGTTCCTCGTGGTGGACTGGTTAGCAAGGTTAGATCACATGGAATACAGGGAGAACTAGCCATTGGATATAGAATTGGCTCGAAGATAGAATACAGAGGGTGGTGGAGTGTTGTTTTTCAGACTGGAGGCCTGTGATCAGTGGTGTGCCACAAGGATCGGTGCTAGGTCGACTGCTTTTTATCATTTACATAAATGACTTGAATGTGAACATAGGAAGTATAGTTAGTAAGCTTGCAATGACATGAAAATTGGAGGTGTCGTGGACAGAATAGACAGTTACCTCTGAGTACAACAGGATCTTGATCAGATGGGCCAATGGTCTGTGGAGTGACAGATGGAGTTTATTTTAGATAAATGGGAGATGCTGCATTTTGGAAGGGCAAATCAGGACAGGAGTTATACACTTAATGATAAAGTCTTGGGGAGTGTTGCTGAACAAAGACACCTTGGTGTGCAGATTCATAGTTTCTTGAAAATAGAGTCAC
>NW_025156016.1:0-1453 GCF_004010195.1 Chiloscyllium plagiosum
ATGTTCAATGTCTGCTGGGAGGTAGAGCTAATGGCTTTCATGCAGCGCTGTCATATGACGGTTCAAAAGTTTTGCAGATGTCCAGCAGGCTATTATGAGTGTTTATGAACTGGTACCAGAAGCGTGAACACAGCGATTAAGAGACATAAAGAGACTTACGTTGAGTGTGAAAGAGTTAACTATAGTCAGTTAAATTAATGTGAGCTGACCTTAAAAATAGATAAGACACATGAGATTCTAAGAGAGGATATTAGGCTGGAGGAGTTTTCTTTTCAGACTTACTTCCAGAGATGAAATGAATACATGTGAATGCACGAAAATTTCAAAAAGTGAGAAGAGCGGCAGTAACGGCACAAGAGTATGCTCTGGTGCAAAAAGGAAAAAAAAAAAAAAGCCTTGTCGCATGAATTCCATGCTATGTGATATAGAAATTGGGAAAAGCAGAGATATCTCACCATACAAGAAAGAGTAAAGTACACAGGTAAGAGGTTACCACAGGTTAAAGAAAAAGAATTTCAAGAGCTTTAAGACGCGCTTAAAAGCCTTATGTGTGTTCAGCGCCGGAAGGAATGATATGTAATATCATAGTACTGGTCTTTGAAGAAAGGCAGTGTGGTGAAAGATGTGGAAAAGAGTATAAGATGTGGAAAAGAATTAGTGAACGTAGTAAAGAGTCTAAGATATGGAAATGAATTCGTGAACGTAGTAAAAAAAACACCAGAATACATCCAGGAGACACAGGAGAGAGCACAGACAAGGCATGGGCTTGGTATTAAGTGAGTGCCTAATCTCTACACAGACTTCACGTTTGTGCATAAAGTTTACTTGGGAAGAGCAAGAGGGAAGGGTAATCATTTGCAACATTGAAAGATACGGGATCTAATCAGTCTCTGCTCGTGAGCGATGAATGTATTTGCACTATTACTGAAAAGTGACCAGAGAGAGTGTCAATTCGTGGAACAGGTGAACATAAATTTAGCGTTCATCTATGTATGAGCAGTTTGGAGTGCCATGTGGAGACTGGGAAAGCAACATGGGAGTCAATGACAGTGTGTCAGTTGAGGAATTCAGTTTGTTCTTGGGAATAATTTATAAGTATCCAAGATGGGAAGGACGCCACTTGTTGTGGAGAAGCCAAATAAATACACGGGAATTGAGGAGTTAAAATGAAAGTACTGAGGAGTTAAAAATAAAATACTGTGAAATGTTTCCAGACTGTATAGGAAATGGTCACAGCAAGAAGCAATAACTCGAGACAATCTGAGAACTTGTGGGTTGGTAAGCTGACACCCTGTTTGATGCAGTGGTGCTGAAAAAAATAAAAGGCAGAGAGCCAGGCAGAAGTGGTTAGTTCAGGAAGGCTAATGCACTTGCAACAGAGAGATGAAAGAATAATCTGGTCATTAGAGATGCACCAAAAGAATCTACTCATTTTACTCCCTTTCACTGAATA
>NW_025156017.1:0-1453 GCF_004010195.1 Chiloscyllium plagiosum
ACGACATAATGCAGTTCTGAAAACGCTGCTATCAAATAGACACAGTGACACCCAATGCAGTTCTGTAAAACCTGCGATGGAAAAGACACTGTGACGATTTAATGCAGTTCTGTAAAAGCTGCTATGGAAAAGACAGACTGACGATTTAATGCAGTTCTGTAAAAGCTGCTATGGAAAATACACAGTGACGATTTAATGCAGTTCTGTCAAAGCTGCTATGGAAAATACACAGTGACGACATAATGCAGTTCTGTAAAACCTGCTATCGAAAATACACACTGACGACATAATGCAGTTCTTAAAACCTGCTATGGAAAAGACGCAGTGACGACATAATGCAGTTCTGTAGAAGCTGCTATGGAAAATGCACAGTGACGACATAATGCAGTTCTGTAAAACCTGCTATCGAAAATACACACTGACGACATAATGCAGTTCTTAAAACCTGCTATGGAAAAGACGCAGTGACGACATAATGCAGTTCTGTAGAAGCTGCTATGGAAAATACACAGTGACGACATAATGCAGTTCTGTAAAACCTGCTATCGAAAATACACACTGACGACATAATGCAGTTCTTAAAACCTGCTATGGAAAAGACGCAGTGACGACATAATGCAGTTCTGTAGAAGCTGCTATGGAAAATGCACAGTGACGACATAATGCAGTTCTGTAAAACCTGCTATCGAAAATACACACTGACGACATAATGCAGTTCTGTAAACGCTGCTATGGAAAAGACACAGTGACGACATAATGCAGTTCTGTAAACGCTGCTATGGAAAAGACACAGTGACGATTTAATTCAGTTCTGTAAACGCCGGGATGGAAAAGACGCAGTGACAACATAATGCAGTTCTGTAAACGCTGCTATGGAAAAGTCGCAGTGACGACATAATGCAGTTCTGTAAACGCTGCTATGGAAAAGACACAGTGACGATTTAATGCAGTTCTGAACACGCTGCTATGGAAAAGACGCAGTGACGACATAATGCAGTTCTGTAAACGCAGCTATGGAAAAGACGCAGGGACAACATAATGCAGTTCTGTAAAACCTGCTATGGAAAAGACACAGTGACGACATAATGCAGTTCTGTAAAATCTGCTATGGAAAAGACGCAGTGACGACATAATGCAGTTCTGTAATCGCTGATATGGAAAAGTCACAGTGACGATTTAATGCAGTTCTGTAAAACCTGCGATGGAAAAGACGCAGTGACGACATAATGCAGTTCTGTAAAACCTGCTATGGAAAAGACGTAGTGACAACATAATGCAGTTCTTAAAACCTGCGATGGAAAAGACACAGTGACGACATAATGCAGTTCTGTAAAAGCTGCTATGGAAAAGTCACAGTGACGACATAATGCGTTTCTGTAAAACCTGCGATGGAAAAGACACAGTGACGACATAATGCAGCTCTGTAAAACCTGCGATGGAAAAGACACTGTGA
>NW_025156018.1:0-1453 GCF_004010195.1 Chiloscyllium plagiosum
GGGCCTGTACTGCGCTGTATTCTTCTATGTTCTCTGTTCTATGTTCTATGTAACGCTCTGCTCTTCCACACGAGTTCTCACGACTGCAGGAAGTGAATTGTTGAACTTCTCCAAAATAAGAATCTCTCTAACAGTGTCATAGCTTTGCTCTGTTTTTAATACCCTTACCACCTTTCAAAATTACTTTGTTTTATCCTTTCAAACTCAATGTGAGTTTAACCAGGGACCGTTGTTTAGATTCCGGAAAAATGTCTGTTGTCGTCTGGCACAAGCTCATATGCACTTCAGATGGCTTTCTTCACCACCCCATACTGGCCAGATACCTCATCCGATAGGGATGCAAATACCTATCAGTTTTGTTTGGATCAACTAAATCCACATGGTCACTGGTCACTGCATTTGTTTAGCCACTTTCTCAAATGAAATTCAAAAGGCTTCTCCATCCTTCTCATCAAATTTAGATAATGCCTGGGTGCATTTAAACAGAACCTCATTAGGCCATTGGCTACTACAAGGTTGCTCAACCTCACTATCCTCCTCATCCAGCCTACCATCTACCTTGATCTCCGCCTTCTATGTCAACTTTCCTCTATTATTGCGAACATTTGAAGTTGGAACTCTCTGCTTTTCTTCTCTCCTTTACTCTCTTCCTTCTTCATTTCCTTTTCTTTTATTTCTATTTTTCATCATAATTCAAACTGTTTCAATTCCTTCTCATGTTCAAAGTGCCTCATTTGAAATTGAATTCTAGCCATTTCCAAAGAATCTGATGGCGGTTCCGTCAAATGTAATTCCCGAACTATAGCTGTAATTACCTCTCATTTTCTCACAGACAAAATCAAACCCAACTCCAGCTTGTCTGCCAATTCCGACAGCTTTGCCTTCATTACCTTTTGTAAACCCCCCAACTTAACTTCTTCCACATCCAGAGAACTCTTAGTGACTTAAAGAATCTTTATACACAAAACACTGTTTAAACCAACCGAATTCAACATCCAGAACAAAAGACACTAACAGCTGCCATACACAATCTTTGAACCAAATAGTCTCCCGGTGCATAATCTCCAGTGTCTGCTTGAGCTTATTCTGGATTCTCTGGTTACCTCACACAATCCAAAGATGTGCATGCCAGGTGAATTGGCCATGCTAAATTGTTCGTAGTTTTCAGGGATGTATGTGGGTTAGGATCCTTTGTCGGAGTAAATGTGTAATATTAGGGTAGAGGAATGGGTCTGGGCAGGTTACTCCTCGGAGGGTGGCGTGGACTTGTTGGGTCGAATGGGCTGTTTGCAGACTGTAGAGATTGTAATTCTAAACCCAATTTGGTATTATCGATTTAGAACCAGACAAGAGACCCCAGTTTGCTATAGACCTACCAGACTGCCTCAAATTATTTTAAGAGGGTAACTTGGATGCCACCCTTTTCTTATTTTAACGGTAGATGTGAACTGGG
>NW_025156019.1:0-1453 GCF_004010195.1 Chiloscyllium plagiosum
TTGGCAGGGAAAATCAAAGTAGTTCAGAGGGGAAAGAAGGTGAGATAGAATTAACAGTTAAACGCAAGTGAGTCTGGAAGGCAGAGAAAATATAGACTAGATACTAAAGAAACAAGTTTAGCTAGGCTAAATGGAATATATTTTAATGGATGGAACCGGAGAGATTAAACTGATGAATTGAGAGCATAGATAGGTATACGGGAGGAAAATATCATAGGTTTGACTGATATTTGGCTGAAAAATGAGCAGGATTGGCAGTTCTTCAGACAAGATAGAGGGGGGGAAACAGAAGAGAAGTGGGTTTGCAATATTGGGTAAGGAATCAATTAGGAGAAAGTGAGGACTGCAGATGCTGGAGATCAGAGCTGAAAAATGTGTTGCTGGAAAAGCGCAGCAGGTCAGGCAGCATCCAAGGAGCAGCAAAATCAACGTTTCGGGCATAAGCCCTTCTTCAGGAATCAATTAGAGCAGTGGGGGGAGGATATCTTGCAAACATCATCAAATGAGGCCATATAGAGTCATAGAGATGTACAGCACAGAAACAGACCCTTCAGTCCAAATCATTCATGCCAACGAGATGTTTGAACCTATTCTAGTCCCATTTGCCAGCACTTGGCCCATATCTCTCTAAAGCCTGCCCATCCAGATGCCTTTAATGTTGTAATTCTACCAGCCTCCATCACTTCGTCTGGCAGCTCATTCCACACACTCACCACTGTCTGCATGAAAGAGTTTCCCTTTAGGTCCCTTTTATATCTTTCCCCTCTCACCCTCAATCTATGCCCTCGAGTTCTGGACTCCCCACCCCAGGGCAAAGACCTTGACTATTTATCCTATCCATGCCCCTCATGATTTTATAAACCTCTATTGGATCATCCCTCAGCCTCCAAAGATCCAGGGAAAACAGCCTTAGCCTATTCTAGCTCTCTCTATAGCTGAAATCCTCTAACCCTGGCAACATCCTTGTAAACCTTTTCTGAACCCTTTCAAGTTTCACAACATTCTTCCGATAGGAAGACCAGAACTGCACGCAATATTCCAACAGTGGCCTAACCAATGTCCTGTACAGCCACAACATGACCTCCCAATTCCTGTACTCCATGCTCTGACCAATAAAGGAAAGCATACCAAACACCTTCTTCACTATCCTATCTATCCGTGACTCTACTTTCAAAGAACTAAGAACTCACACTCCAAGGTCTCTTTGTTCAGCAACACTCCCTAGGACCTTACCATTAAGTGTATTAGTCCTGCTAAGATTTGCTTTCCCAAAATGCAGCACCTCGCATTTATCTGAATTAAACTCCATCTGCAACTCCTCAGCCCACTGGTCCATCTATCAAGATCTCATTGTAATCTGAGGTAACCGTATTTGCTGTCCACTGTACCTCTGATTTTAGGGTCATCTGCAAATTTACTAACTATATCTCTTATGTTCACATCCAAATCATTT
>NW_025156020.1:0-1453 GCF_004010195.1 Chiloscyllium plagiosum
AGCTGCCTGAGCCTTTCACTCCCCATGTCTTATTGATGAGGCACAGTGGCAGCACGTTAGGAAAGAAAAGGAAGGACACCCTGCTCTCCACATCTCACTGACTCTTGGATCATTCTGTCCCATGTGTCAAAGATCTGCCCTGTTCAGTCACATGAAGTCCCAAGGTGGAAACTCATAGAAACCCACATAGATTTCCTCCTGAACTAACTGCTGACCTCCACAAGGGGTAATGTGTGCAGTCATCCTGGGCCAGGAGGGGGGGATGGTGTGAGTTTCTAACCTGAACTGACAGTGATGGATTTTATAAACCTGTATTAGAGGATACTACAGGTGGGTATTCAGATGGTAATCTCAGTAACTGTAACGCCAAACCCTGACAGCATTACTCAATTCATCGGGACCTGGATATTCACATTGTGCGTGAGTATTGTGTTCCAGCTCAATCCCATTTACTGCATAAAAGTTCTCCTTTAAATCATCCCATTCTCTCAATAGTTCTCCCCACACCTTCAATGAGTCCTGCAATTCTTGTATAATGAGCTGATGGGTGTAAGGTTTTTTATTATAACGGGTAACTTTTGAAAACCCCTCTGTCACAGCTCCCCTCAATTTCCTTTGCTGCAAGGAGAACAATCTCAGTTTCCCCAAATCCCTGATTTCCCAGTGTCTGTTTGCTCTCTATAAGGTACACATCAGGGTTGTGTTGGAACAGTGTGCACTTACCTGCATCAGTGCAGCTCCCAGCAATGTTAAAGAAAAGGAACATCCTCCAGGACAAAGCACTGTGCCTGAGTGGTGTCCCATCCACCACCTTCAGCATTCCCTCTCTCTACCCCCGAGACACAGTGGCCTCACTGTGTAAGACGCAATGTCAGTATTGTCCTACCAGACCATCGGGCTGCGCTCTCATTAGGGAGAGATGACTGGTCAGGGTTTAAACTGAAGGTTACCCCAGCCCAGGCAAGGGGAGAGGTTGGGAAGGAGAGCCCATCTATTGTAGATCGATATTATCTTCCCATTGTATCAGCAACAACTATATCATACCAATGAATAATGAAAAAGAATATCCAAAACATGCTACTACAATCCCCCATTCCTTGAACCATCCTGGTAATTCCCCCCTGTGCCCCCTCTCAGGTACCCTGCCATCCTTCCCAATGTGTGGTCGATCTCTGGTTGGCACAGACCCAGCTGTTCTGTGTTCCTGTGGGTGAGGCCATCATCGAGCACCAGTTGCACTAAACCTCACTGTCTGTGAGGGTGGGAGACACAGAATTCCCAATAGCATTTAAGACATATTTAGGTGCACACTTGTGATCCCAAGACAGATGGTGCGAATGACTGTGTATTGGAACATGGATCAGGAGAGTTTGGTGATAGTTTTCTTTACTGGTACAGACTCAATGGCCCACAGAGCCTGTTTCTGTGCTGTAAACCTCGAGACACTTAATAT
>NW_025156021.1:0-1453 GCF_004010195.1 Chiloscyllium plagiosum
ACAAAGGAATTGCAAAGAACATTCCCCAAATCATTCCCTCAGATAGCAGGAATGTCTGATGAGGTAACTTGTCCTGTTTTCTCGAGAGTTTCAAAGAACGAGAGGCAATTGCAGTTCAAGTTAGAAAGCTCACAAACCCTATGCCAAGTGGAAATGTTTCCCTGACTGTCTATTACATATCTAAGGCAAATAATGGCAGTATATTAAAAAAAAACGTCTCAGAAATAGGAGAAAAAATAAGTCTGATGAGAAAAAGAAATAGTATGAAATAAGTAAATAAAAGTTTTTGGAATAATTATTGGTTTTTAATATAATGGGCAAAGACAATGTCAACATCGATTTATGAAATGGATGTGATATTTGAGAAAACAACGGTTTGATAAACTATGAAATCACAATGGCTGCAAAACGCATGGATTTTCGGAAAATGTTTGATGGAGTGCCAATCTATTCTGCAAAATAAAAGCACCAAAATTGGGAATTATATATGGGCATGGTGTTATAATTTGTAGAGCTGACGGGACACAATAAGTATGAATGAATGGATCATTTTTGGAATGTAAGGCTCGTGGAGAGTCACAGTTATAGATGCTTGGGCCCCAGCTGCTCACAATACACATCAAACATTTGATGGAGTTAATCAAATGCAATGTTTACAAGTCTGCAGATGGTAATAGAATGGAACTGCGAGATGGTGAGGAGGATGGAAAAAGAATCCAAGTTGATTGAGACAACTGGAGTGAGTTGGCAAATTCGTGGCAGATGAAGAGCAATGTGTGTAGTTGTGACGTGGTGCAGTTTCGTCGGAAGAATTGAAAGACAGTCGAATATTTGGAAAGCATTTTTTTAAAAATGGTACTTTACAAAGGGACTTATGTCCCGTTTTTTTGTTTCTTTTTGCGCAGACTTCAGACCTCAACGAGTTGTGAAGACAGAAGGCAATACAGGGAATGGCAATGGCACATGGACGAGTGCACATAGGCCCACCAATTGGGTAGCTATAACATTGAAACGGAGCTGGATATCCTTGTACAACAGACACTGACAGCAATATGACATTCACAGAAAACAGTTAGGAAGATAAATGATTTGTTGACGTTCACTTCAGGAGGATTTCAGTACAAGGGTAAGGGAATCTTACTGCAGCTGTACATGGCCTTGGTAAGATATCATCTCATACATTGTTCATTATTGTGAGCAGTTTGGATCTCCTTATCTAATAACGGGCACACCTGACATTGAGGGAGTGCTGTGAAGAATGAACAGACTGATTTCTGGGATGTCACGCTTGTTGAGGGAGCAGTACTTTTGTCACCTGGGCCTGTATTCCGTGAGATTTACGAAAATGATTGGAGATATCAGCAAAATATAAAGAACACTGACAGGTTGAAACATATTTGAAGCAGTGATGACAATTTCTCATGCTGGGGCATCTAAAACAAGGTGCCATAGT
>NW_025156022.1:0-1453 GCF_004010195.1 Chiloscyllium plagiosum
TAATTAGTTTTCTGGCTATTTCGCTTTGTCTCAATTTATTGTATTCAGCTAAACACTGCTTCTAAACACTTGGAGAAAGTGAGGACTGCAAATGCTGGAGACCAGCGTTGAAAAATGTGATGCAGGAAAAAAACACAGCAGGCCAGGCAGCATCCGAGGAGCAGGAGAATCGAAGTTTCGGGCAAAAGTCCTTCTTCAGGACGGTTATGAAATACAATTTTGAGCAGTTAACTTTTTATCCTCAGCCGTTATCATCACAGTTATCTGACTAGTACCACTTTCCTTGTTATGAACGTTCCTTTTGCCCTTTGTCTGTGACTGTTTCTGTCTGTAACAGTTACACAACCTCCTACTCAGTTGGATGGACGGCTGGTTTGTGATGCAGAGGGAGGCCAGGAGCGCAGGTTCAATTCCTCACACTGACAGAGGTTACCATAAAGGGGACGCTCTTTCAACAATGGGCAATCTAGCATGGTCAATCCACTCTAGGCTGCACACCTTTATACTCTGGGAGGAAACTGGAGAATTCGAGGGAACTCAGACAGATACATGGAGAATGTTCAAATTCCACAAAGAGGGTAACCTGCGGTTGGAATTGAAGCCAGCTCCTTGGGTGATGTGAGGCAGCAGTCCATATCCATCATACTCCTCCGTTGGTTCTATTAATTACTTGCAGCTGATTAAAGAAATCTAACTGTCTTGTACTGATAACTGATCCTTACCCAGTCTTAGATCTTCATCATCGGCCATATCTGGTTTCATTTAAAATGTGTTACGAGGAGTGGAGGAATGGGACTAGAGAATGAAACAGTGACACCCTCCAACTCCAGTCAGAACTGGAGTTAAGAGAAATTCACAAAGTGGCAATTCATTCAAGTGGGAATTCTCTTTCGCAGAAGTTTGGGATGGCTGAATCTTTATATTAAATCGAGGTTGACTTTGTCTGTATTTCCCTAGTCAGGTGAATCAGTGATAATGTTGCAATGAGAGAAAAGTGCAGCTGCGAACACAATGAGATGAGCCATGGCCTTATTGACTGGTGGAATAGTGTCAAAGGGTCGAATTGTCCCCTCGTGTCCGTCAGCGCTATGTCCTGATGTTCCATCCAGGCCTTTGGTCCTCGAATACAGGAGCAGATCGAGGCTAGTCTGATGGTTAGGCATAGTTTTGGAAATGCACTCGGAAAATCCAGGCTGGGTCAGGAAGTGACCTCACCAAATCCCTCTTTCCAGGCTTCCCCTCTCTGTACCTTCTGCTCCAGGTGTAGGTCGTGTTGGAGACCCAGCTTCGCTGTGAATACAGCCCCATACCCCACATAAGGTCAACCCTGTCAAATCATCTTCTCTCCCTGATTTAATATTTTACATCATGACTTCCAGGAAAATAACCAGTTATTTACCAAAAGCACAAATAAGAACGCAAAATATAGTAACGGAGACCGGCTATTCGGCGC
>NW_025156023.1:0-1453 GCF_004010195.1 Chiloscyllium plagiosum
AGGTAGGGTTCTATTGAGCATTTTGGCACAAAGACAGAGTGAGGTAATGGTGTTCCCAGTGTCTCGCTGATGTGAACAGATCAAATAGCACATTGTGGTGCACTGTGTGTGGCAGTTTGAGAGGAACCACTCCAGCAGAATGATACATTCCCCATTGACAGTGTCTATATCTTGAAAGCCCACAGTTATGTGTGAACCCGAGCCAGTGCAAAGGCTGTCCCTTACATTCCAATTGACCTGCCAGTCTGAAACAAGTTAATTTCTGTCACTGTTGTACAGGGCACCAAGTGCATCTCCATACTGTCCCATTCCCAATGTGGTTCAATGCTATCCGCTTCTCCCTGGGCCGGGGCAGATTCTCTTTGGTTTCTCGGCTTCTGGTTTGGGACATGGAGGTTCCATCTGTGGTCCCAATATGACCTGACCTGCCAAATATTTCTGAGCCAATACTGATGTCAGCAACTGCTTATGAACTGGGGCCCTGAAGTACTTGGGGAGATGCTGCACTTATTGTGTCACAAATAGACCTGAGCACCGAACTTTCCAAGGGATGTGTGAACTCTGCACATCTTTAAAAGAATTGTCCCAGGAATGTGGATATCAGCTATGTTGATAGCTTGGAGAAGCTGGGCATTTCTGTTTCGTTTGGAAGTGATTTTATTTAATAGATGTCCTCAAAATTGTGGGTCGGTTGGCCCAATAAAATGGAGTTAAGCTAACCCCCTCCCAGAGAGGAGGAAGGCAAACGGACACTCAGGTTATTGTCAAAACAGCAAATGGCAGAATGAGATGATTTCAAAACAAAAACAAAGAATACTCTGTGAGGAGCTAAAATGATCCGTCTGAGTCTGGTTTGGAACTAGATTATACCAGAACGGTATTGGATCAGCAACTGGGAAAAGCAAATCCATGCCACGGCAGGAGGGTGACAATGAGGGAACCTGAATTTCTCCAACACAGAGATGGGACGGACATGGTACAATGACAGGTCAACGACATTCCTACAAGTAATCTAGGATATGGGAATTATCTGAGACATGGGTAATGACAGCCCATGGTAGAGCTATGGTAGAGGGCTCGCTAATGTCAGGGATTCATACAATAAATGGCCATGACTGACATCACGGAGACAATGTGAGGTACATTCCCTCAACACCAAGCTGCTGGACAAAAATCCAACACAAATTAGAAAGCAAATTTCGATGTTAGCGGGACATTAAGGAAGAGGAAAACAGGGTTGATGCAGCAAACAAAATCACATCCATCCACTAGAAAGCAATGTAATCTCTTTATGTGAAGGCAGCATAATTACAACAGCAGGCTGCCTCTTCTGTTCATCAAGTGGCGACAATTACTGGGTTTTCGAATGAGACAGTGGCTACACATCGTTAACGTTGTATGATCCGGCCTTGAAGTTGCGATTTGCATTGGTACAGAGCTCCATGATGTACAG
>NW_025156024.1:0-1453 GCF_004010195.1 Chiloscyllium plagiosum
CTGAATGTGGTACTCAATGTGAAGGTTCTCCCCACTGGGGAAGATGCTGAATGTGGTACTCAATGTGAAGGTTCTCCAAACTGGGAGAGATGCTGAACGTGGTACTCTATGTGAAGGTTCTCCTTATTGGACGAGATGCTGAATGTGGTACTCGATGTGAAGTTTCTCCTTATTAGAAGAGATGCTCAATGTGGTACTCAATGTGCAGGTTCTGCACACTGGGGGAGATGCTGAATGTGGTACTCAATGTGAAGGTTCTCCACACTGGGGGAGATGCTGAATGTTTTTCTCAATCTGGAGGTTCTCCACACTGGGAGAGATGCTGAATGTGGTACTCAATGTGAAGGTTCTCCACACTGGGGAAGATGCTGCATGTGGTACTCAATGTGTAGGTTCTCCACACTGGGAGAGATGCTGAATGTGATACTCAATGTGAAGCCTCCCCTTATTGGGTGACATGCTGAATGTGGTATTCAATGTAAAGGTTCTCCACACTGGGAGAGATGCTGAATGTGGTACTCAATGTGAAGGTTCTCCACACTGGGAGAGATGCTGAATGTTGTACAAAATCTGAAGGTTCCCCTTATTGGGAGACCTGCTGAATGTGGTACTCAATGTGAAGGTTCTCCACACACTGGGGGAGATGCTGAATGTGGTACTCAATGTGAAGGTTCCCCTTATTGGGAGACATGCTGAATGTGGTACTCAATGTGAAGTCTCTCCACACGGGGGGAGGTGCTGAATGTGGTACTCAATGTGCAGGTTCTCCACACTGGGGAAGATGCTGCATGTGGTACTCAATGTGAAGGTTCTCCACACTGGGAGAGATGCTAAATGTGGTACTCAATGTTAAGGTTCCCCTTATTGAGTGAGATGCTGAATGTGATACTCAATGTGAAGGTTCTCCACACTGGGAGAGATGCTGAATGTGGTACTCAATGTGAAGGTTCTCCACACTGGGGAAGATACTGAATGTGGTACTCAATGTGAAGGTTCTCCACACTGGGAGAGATGCTGAATGTGGTACTCAATGTGAAGGTCGCCACACTGGGGAAGATGCTGAATGTGGTATACAATGTGAAGGTTCTCCACACTGGGGGAGATGCTGAATGTGGTTCACAATGTGAAGGTTCTCCACACTGTGAGAGATGCTGAATGTGTTTCACAATTTCAAGGTTCTCCACACTGGGGAAGGTGCTGAATGTGATTATCAATGTGAAGGTTCTCCACACTAGCGGAGCTGCTCACTGGCCAGTCCAAACCAGACTGATTAAGAGAATGTCTGCTCAATAAACCTTTCTCATTTTGGAGGTGGCTCAGCCTCCATCAGTACTATTAAAGACATTTGGTTAGGCTATTTTGCAAATAGGGAAATGAGTGGAGTGTGCACAGTGCACCTGTCTGGACCTGTAATTGCAAATCTGACCCTCTAAACAACATCTGACTCCAATTT
>NW_025156025.1:0-1453 GCF_004010195.1 Chiloscyllium plagiosum
ACAGGGACCCAGCACCGAACCCCATGGCACACCGTTGGTCAAAGGCCTGTAGTTTGAGCAGTAACTTCTGTGAGCACGCTCTGTCTCTTACTGGCAAACCTATTTTGTACCCAGTTGGTGAGTGCTCCCTGGTTATGTGTGATCTAAACTTACTAACCATTCTGCCATGCAGAACCTTGTCAAAGGCATTGCTGAAGTTCATGTGGACATTGTCTACTGCTCTGCCTTGATCTATCGCTTTTCTACTTCCACAAACACTCAATCCAGTTTGTGAGACATGAGTTTCCACGCACAAAGACACGCTGACTATCGGTAATCCATCCTTGCCTTTCCAAATGCATGATGATGGTTTATCTCAGAATCTCCTCGAACATCTTACCCACCACTGCCATCAGTCTCACTGGCCTATAGTGGCTGTCGATGACACAAATATCTCTGGGAGAGGCCCTGTAACTTCCTCCCGAGCTTCTTACAAGGCACTGGGATACAACTGATCGTGTCCAAAGGTTTTATGTAACTTTTTGCATTTTTAGGCATCCAGTACCTCCTGTTCTCCAATGTGAACTCTGTTCACGATATCACTATGTATTTTCCCAAGTTCCCGAGCTTCCATGCCTTTCTCCACAGTAAATTCTAACGCAAAGTATTTGTTTTGGACCTCGCCCATCAGCAGTGATTCCACATAGACAGCCTCATTGACCTTTCACGGGCCCTATTCTCTCCCTCGCTAATCTTTAGCCCTTGATGGAACTTGTCAAAATGTTTCTGAAATTTCAAATATCTCTCCACCACTACTAGCCTCCCGTACCCTTATCTATTCTGCCATTTATGGTCACACCAAAATATAGAATCCAAGGGATTTAAAAATATTCCCCTTTTATAAAACCACACGTCGCCCATTGCACAAACCGGGAGTATGGAACGCAGTGGAGGAGATCACACTGATCGGGATAGTTTTAGAGACTAAACAATGTTAAGAAATAATGGCGGTTGCAATGCTGAGGATGTGTTTCAGCAAGTTGGAGGTTATAGACCTTAAGGAGGTTACACACATAGCGATGGCTTTAGGATCTGGTGGATGCCACACAGTAAATGGGTTGTAATGACTGGAGGCATTTACACAGATAAAGAGAGTACCAGTGGTAGGCAGAATTCTCAAAAACAGTGAGGGTTGTAGGGTCTGCAGGACACTACAGACTTGACAAGAGTTGTATCAACTTGATGATTGACACAGGCAGGAAGGTTTGAGAGGTTTGGAGCAGCTCACCATGATCGGCAGGGGCATGGAGACTGGAGACGCTATCGAACTGCGGAAGTTTAAAATTACTGCAGGAAGTCAGAGATTGTAAAGGAGTTACAAGGTCTGCAGGAGGGTCCAGAGATCAGGAGGATTGCAAGGATTTGGTGATGTTGTACATGGAAGTAGTGTTGTAAGGACTGAAGCTGGGAACAG
>NW_025156026.1:0-1453 GCF_004010195.1 Chiloscyllium plagiosum
AGTTATCTTGTCACCCGCAGTCAAGTATCTGTTAGACTCGATAACAAAGAACATACTACTAGATATTTAGAAGATAATAACATAACTGGGCAGTGTGAGATTGTACCGATGAAAGGAAACCCAGAAGTGGCAAACATATTTTTGGAATGGTTTGAAGATGATTCTTGTGGACATAGGCAATGATGAACCATTGGATAACGTATAGTTGGATATTCATGAGCTTTTTCTAAAGAACTCACACTGTAAGTTCATAAGAAACATTAAACCGAGAGATATTGGGAAGAATATATGCCACTGGGAAAGTAAAAATTCAGTTTAAAGTCATGTGAATGTAATTGGAAGATAGAGGATGTCGTGCAGCAGTTGCATCGAGCGTTGGTGAGACTAAACATAGAATATTGTGTATCATTCGGAGTCCCAATCTAAGAAAGAATATATTGACTACAGAGGAACTTTAAAAGGTATTATACAGATTAATCCGTTAAATGGCAAGATTATCTGATGGGGAACCTCAGCCTGTAATCTCGAGTTTCAAAACATGAGAGTTGATTGTAGTGACTCTGAGAAACATCGAAAGGACTGAATAACAGAGGGACATGGAGAAGTACAAGTAGGCGAGATCTGGGAGAATCCCATGATATTCTACACGGACAAATAGGACAGAATAATCAGCAAACAGCTAGTGTCCATTAGAAACCAAAGGGGCAATCTGTGTGTCAAGCTGGAGAACATTGATGGATTGTTCCATGAGACCTTCTCATCTATTTTACTTGGGAGAAGGAGGATGCAGTTACAGAATTCAAGAAGATGGACTAGGAAGCTCTTGAACAGATTGATGTAAAATACGAGCAGGGATTTGAGGTTTTGTTCTGTACAAATTTGGACCAATCTCTATGTCTGAATGAGTTGTATTACAGGCGGTTGTTGGGGTAAAAGGAGGAAAGACACTGACTGAATATTTTAATTAGAATCTGACCATAGGGGAGGTACCAGAGAACTAGAGAACTGCTAATACAATTCCACTTCACAGGAAGGGTGGGAGAGATAGACCAGGGAACTATAGACGAGCGAGTATTAGATCACTGTTAAGGAAACTACTGGATAAAATAGGTAAGGTGAAAATCGAACTCCAATCAGAGTCGCAAGGTTTGATCAGGGATAATCATCATGACTTTATCAGAAGGAAGTCACATCCAATAGATTTGATTGAATTAGTTTGAGGAGGTAGATTATTTAGTTTTGTAGGAAGGCCTTTGACAAATTTCCACCTGGGAAACTGAAAAATAAAGTAAAATCTCACAATATGATGGATAACTTGGCAAGTTACAACGAAAATTGTCTTAGTAACAGGCAACAGAGGGTGGTGGGAGAAGGCTGTTTGTGTGACTGGAAACCAGTGTCCCCTGGTGTACCACAGAGGTCAGTGTTGTGTCCCTTATTCTTTGTGTTATTC
>NW_025156027.1:0-1062 GCF_004010195.1 Chiloscyllium plagiosum
GTGAGCGGTCAGATGAATGGCAGATGCAGGTTAATGTGGATAAATGTATGCACTTTGGTGGCAAGAACAGGAAGGCAGATTACTACCTAAATGGAATCAATTTAGGTAAAGGGGCAATACAAAGAGATCTGGGTGCTTTATACACCAGTCAACAGAGGTAAGCATGCAGGTACAGCAGGTAGTGAAGAAGGAATGTTGGCCTTCACAGCAAGATGGATTGAGTATAGAAGCAAAGAGGTGCTTCTGCAGCTGTACAGGGCCCTGGTGAGAACACAACTGGAGTACTGTGTACAGTTCTGCTCTCCAAATATGAGGAACGACATTCTGGCTATTGAGGGAGTGCAGCGTAGGTTCACGAGGTCACTTCCTGGAATGGCGGGACTACCTTGTGCTGAAAGACTGGAGCGACTGGGCTTGTATACCTTTGATTTTAGAAGACTGAGAGGAGATCTGATTGAGACATATAAGATTATTTAAGAATTGGACACTCTGGAGGCAGGAAACATGTTTCTGCTGATGGGTGAGTGCCGAACCAGAGGACACAGCTTAAAAATACGGGGTAGACCATTTAGGACAGAGATGAGGAAACTCCTTCACCCAGAGAGTGGTGGTTGTGTGGAATGCTCTGCCCCAGAGAGCAGTGGAGGGCTAATCTCTGGATTCGTTTAAGAAAGAGTTGGATAGAGCTCTCAAGGATATTGGAATCAAGGGTTATGGAGATAAGGCAGGAACAGGATACTGATTAAGGATGATCAGTCAGGATCATATTAAATGGTGGTTCAGTCTCGAAGAGCAGAATGGCCTACCCCTGCACCTATTGTCTATTGTGTATTGACTCCCTCCGTACACCTCACCATGTCCAATCTCCCCACCTGCACCAGCACTAACAGCAAGGCGACTCACTCCCACCCTCGCTCCCTCCCTCCCTTCCTCCCATTCCAGGCAGAAACAGCCTAAAATAGGACAGAAAGGGCCAAGCCGGGTGGTGAAGTGCCCAATATCCGTTCCCTCACACTCCCTTCACTCCTGCCTTGTGGGGTGTGGTGGTGGTGGTGGTGGTGG
>NW_025156027.1:1072-1453 GCF_004010195.1 Chiloscyllium plagiosum
AAGAGGACCAGGACGTTTTGTGTGCAGATTCTGAAACATCCACGTCCCACCAATCGAGTAAGGAACAATGTTCAGTGAAGGGCAATTTGCACTTTCAATCCATTGGCAGCTCCGTTTCCCCCCGGCGCAAATTAGAAGCCGTGGCCCTGATGCCATCTCCCTTTTGTGTCGAGCTGGTACAAATGGAATCCAGAAGGTCTCGGTGGGCAGCAGGGTGGGCTCTCAACACATAATCACCACCACCTCCCAGGAAGGGAGCATGGAGACTCCCTCATTCACATCCTTCTGTAAACAGCTCAGATACTGAAACTTATCTGTGATAGTTACTGCTCTCCCCACTTGTCCCGTCATCTTCAATAATCTTTGATCATTTACACTCAG
>NW_025156028.1:0-1453 GCF_004010195.1 Chiloscyllium plagiosum
TAAGTGTGACGTCTTGCATTTTGGAAAGTCAAAGCCAGGTAGGAGTTTGATGATGAATGAGAGGGCCTTAAGGCGTGTAGTGGAACAAAAGGACGTTGGAGATCAGGTGCACGGTTGTCTGAAATTTGAGTCACAGATACACAGGACAGTGAAGAAGGCTATTGGCACACTGGCCTTCATCCGGGCATCGAGTATAGATGTTGGGACGTTATGTTGCAGTTGTACAGGATGTTGGTAAGGCTGCAGTTGGATTATTGTGCTCAGTTTTGTTCACCTTGCTCTAGAAAGGATAGTATTGAACAAGAAAGTATGTAGAATAAATTTACAAATATGTTTCCTTGGCTAAAGGCTCTAAGTTATCGGCAGGGGTTAGACAGGTTAGAACTTATTTTTCTACAGCGTTGGAAACTGAGAGGTTCTTATAGAACTGTAGCTCTTATAAAATCATGAGAGGCGTGCATAGGGTGATTACTTCAATTTTTTTCCCAAGGTTGGAGAATCGAGGACTAGAGGACATCCATTAATGTTTGGAAAAGGAAAAAAATAAAAAAGGAAGAGGGTCATTTTTTTATATAGAGTGTGGTACGCAGATGGAATGAGCTGTCAGTGGAAGTGATTGAGGTGGGTACAATAACAACATTGAAAAGGCATTTGGACAAAGACACAGATAGGAAAGGATTAGAGGGATACAGAGCAAGGGCAGGGGAATGGGGTGAGTGTGGATAGACATTTTGGTTGGTATGGACCAGCTGGGCCAAATGGCCAGTCATACTGGCAGTCTCGTGCAGTATGACTGTAAATCAGTGTATTTTGGAGTGGAACCGGGGGCAGAGACAGAGAAAAAATGCAATGGAGGGATATGTTGATAGTATTCAGAACGATGAAATGAAGACATTTCGATATGTCATGCAACACGGGTCAATATTTTGAAGAATTATGAGTGAAAGGGATATTGCTGTGAGTTCACGCGATGGAGAGTTTTGGATGAGCATGTGTTGTGCAGCTTCGTAACTGGGATTGAGAACAGTAGGGTCTTCGCCTCACAGGGCTGAATCTAACAAAAAACTGTCTCAGTGACATTTTCATTAAGTGTGACAGGGGGGCTGTCTGCACGAGGCCGAGCTCGTTTCCTGGTGCTATCTTACCAAACTCATCTCATTAACTACCCATCCCACCCCATGGTTTCCCTCTCATTCAAAGCCAGCCCGATTCTCCCACCCATCATGACTGGAGGTACTCAAAGTCGCCCGGATGCCCCTGGATGTTGGGTGATCCCTGACACTGGTGCCATCTTTAAAAGGTCAATGGGCACACGGTTGGGCTTTCTCAGTTTGGAACTGCCTTGCACATTTTCGCCAATCATGGCAATGAAGGGGAAATTACACCACGGTTTGTCGACAGCAGCACGGAGGTCCTAGTGGATGGGTTAGTACAAAAGGGGACCATTCTCTTC
>NW_025156029.1:0-1453 GCF_004010195.1 Chiloscyllium plagiosum
AGTCTTTTGTTCTAAGATTCTCTTCCTCTCCCTGTAGCTGCTGATCCCAATCATCTTGAGGATGACGCTGCCGCTGATACTATGGAATTGCAGGTTGAACGAAGCCCATTAATAATAGAAGATGAAAATCCTCCAAAGTCGCAGTTAGTATCCATGGAGACTGACATCAATCACAGTCAATGTACAAACAGTTCTTTCACTTACAATGCTTATAAGTCACAACAATACTTGGTCTGGTTGGAATGTTGACATCGCTGACTATTGGGCGAATAGTAACATCTCCAATTGTAAAGTTAGAGGAGAGGCAGAGAGATAATTCTTTCTATTCACTAGCTCGATGATCCTACTATGTTGTGGCAGGGTCGGAATTGCTGGGCTCCCAGACCGGCTGTGTCTGATAACCAGGCCTGCTGCATCCTTTCGTTTTATTTATTTATGTTTAACTTTGACATTTATCTGACCATCATGTCACGGCTTAGGTGAGGTTAGGCATTTTTGAGAGGCTCCTACAGTGGCATAGATGGTGTATATACAGTCCATTCCTTGTGGTCCTTGCAGCTACGGCCTGGTCCTGTGGAGTGACAGTCAAACTCTCACAGAACCAGGATTCTTAGTTTTACATTTCACCAGTTATTGCTGGGGTCTCAGCAGGGTTGGAAGGGTGGAAATCTTTCCGGGCTGCTACACACTCTCTCTGAGATTTATCTCAGAATTGTCTTTTGATGTTCTTTCCTCCTGGATTGGAGAACTGCATGTGAGACAATCTGTTTCCTGAATCTGTTATTTGACAAGTGTGTGTTTATAGGATGTTACCATATTGGAACAGTTATTGTTTAGTAGTTAAACAATCTATTACGCTGATTTTTTGTGTTTTGTCGACAGTGGTTGAATGCATTGTGTTTTGCTTAATGTCGAATATTTTGACCAAGCGAATTGCACCTGAAACACAGCACCTCACATTTATGTTTAAAATAAGAAACTGTTCCGGTCAGGACTACCTTCATCATGTATTTTGAGATGTGTCAACTCAGTTCCATAACAAAAAGGACAGATATTCACGTTTTAATTGCTAATTACTAAATGAACAACATGTTGCAGAAATACATGATGTAACAGCGGAATGCGCCATGCTGGAGGAGTGATAGCTCTATCAGGAATTATATCGCAGAGTTAATCCACCTCACAGATCCAGCCCAGACCGTATAAGCACAGATGAGATATCTGCTCAACATGGAGCACTGTACAGACCAGGTTCAGTACAACCCAGCAATCAGTCCAGGATGGAATAGTCCTGTCCACTAGATATCTGTCCAACACGTGGAGCAGTACAGTACACACCGATGCATTCATAAAGAAACACTGACGAAACGGTCTGTCCCGCATGGGGTGATATGCAGTCGAAACCAGTGTCATGCTCTACAGACGTGGACAAGGCATCTGTACAGTATGGGAA
>NW_025156030.1:0-1453 GCF_004010195.1 Chiloscyllium plagiosum
ACGGGCAATTTAGCATGGCCAATACACCTGACCTGCACATCTTTGGACATTTGGGCATTTTTATGTTGGCCATCAGTGACAGATGTACAACTGCAGGAAGCATTACTGGGACCTGGGCTATTTAAAATCAACATTAATGACGAAGAGAGGAGTGTATTCCTTTCAATAAAACTCTTCTCAAACTTGTAGTTGGGCCAGCAATTGGAAAATCGGCAGGCTGGCAGCATCTGTGGACAGAAACCAGAGTTAACGTTTTGGGTCCAGAGACTCTTCTTCAGAACTTACTTAACTCTGATTTCTCTCCACAGATGCTACCAGACCTGCTGAGTTTTTCCAGCAATTTCTGTTTTTGTTTCTGATTTCCTACATTTGCAGTTCTTTTCATTTTTGTTTTAAATGGAAAATTGGACATACTTGTCATGGTGGATTTGGCTCCTTACCTGTTCCCGACCATAAGCCAGAGTATCTGTTGACATTGACATTCTGCTGGTCCCTTCCAGTGTGTTTCGGAATGTAACTCCTTTCAACTGGGCCGTCAATATTTAAGATTCATTTGCTGTTAGTGGTTGCCAGGAAATGATGCAGGAGAACTTCACAAATACAACATCCATGGATACTGGATTATTACAATTCCTGGCTTAATGGCTCTTATACAGCAAAAACCTGAGAATATATTTATTCAAGTCTGTGCTTTAGACAAAAATAATTGTTGTTTGACACAGAACGAGAGGGACCGTATTGTTGAAGAGGAGAGTGTGAAACGGACTGGTAAGCTAGAGGAGATAATTGTTAGGAAGGAAGATGTGTTGGACATTTTGAACAACTTGAGGATAGACAAGTCCCCCGGGCCTGACAGGATATATCCTAGGATTATGTGGGAAGCAAGAGAGGAAATTGCAGTACCGTTGGCAATGATCTTTTCATCTTCACTGTCAACGCGGGTGGTACCAGGGGACTGGAGAGTGGCGAATGTTGTGCCCCTGTTCAAAAAAGGGAATAGGGATAACCCCGTGAATTACTGGCCAGTTAGTCTTACTTCTGTGGTAGGTAAAGTAATGGAAAGGGTACTGAGGGATAGGATTTATGAGTATCTGAAAAGACACTGCTTGATTAGGGACAGCCAGCACGGATTTGTGAAGGGTAGGTCTTGCTTTATAGGTCTGATTGAATTCTTTGAGGAGGTGACGAAGCATGTGGAGAGGAAGGAGCAGTGAATGTAGTATACATGGATTTTAGAAAGGCATTTGATAAGGTTCCCCATAGTAGGCTTATGCGGAAACTCAGGAGGCATGGGAGAGAGGGAAATTTGGCCAATTGGATGGAAAACTGGCTAAACGGTCGAAGTCAGAGAGTAGTGGTCGATGGTAAATATTCAGCCTGGAGCCCAGTTACAAGTGGGGTCCGGCAGGGATCCGTTCTGGGTCCTGTGCTGTACGTAATTTTTATTAATGAC
>NW_025156031.1:0-1453 GCF_004010195.1 Chiloscyllium plagiosum
TATAATTCAAGCATGTCATCAACAGTCAATACATTGATTGGTGATTGCTGTAGATGCAGGGAATGCATTTGACCGAGTTGAGTTGCCGCACCACTTTTATACTCTGGAGCAGTTTGGCTTGGGGGAAGTCTTTACAATATGGGTGAAGGTTCTCTACTGTGGTATTATAGCTGCAATCTTCACCAATAGAGTTCAATAAACCAAATTTAAGATTTTTAGTGGCAGCCGGCAAGGCTATCCCCTTTTGCCACTGCTGTTTACAATGGCGATTGAACCATTGGCAGAGGCAATTCGTAGGGATCCCAGTATATCAGCTGTAGATTTTGAGTCAAAATTACTGAAGAGTTCATTGAACACAGACGATGTCCTTTTTTGTGTCAAATCCAACAGTTTTCGTTCCTCACCTGGTAAAATGCATCAGTGCATTTAGTGCATTTTCGTGGTTCAAGATTAACCTTGCAAAATCAAAGGCTATGCCTATATGTGATCTTATGAAGGTGCGAGGTCTTGAGGGCGAATATCGATTCCCATTGAAGTGACCACAAGGGGGTTTTATGTATTTGGGCATATTCTTTCTTCCAGTTCTGGTTCAGTTGTTCAAAGCTAATGTTGTTTAATTATTTGACAAAATTAAACACAATCTTCAAAGATGGGATGGGCTTCGGTTCTCATGTTTGGTCAGATAGCGGTTATAAAGTTGCAAATTCGCCCCTGTTTGTTGCACCCTATCCATGTGCTGCCCCTGATTTTCGAAGACTGAACGGCTCGTTCAACTCTTTTATTTGGCATCATATACATCCTCTTATTAAATTACCCAACTACAATTGCCTCACAGAATAGGTCTCCTAGACAGTAAAAGCTACCAACTGAGCTCATTTTTATCCTACGTCAATGATTGTGTTTTTGGGAACCTTTTTTCAATATGGTTAGATATCAAAACCTCCCAGGCAAGGTACCCACTTACTAGCTTGCTGTTTTGGACAGTATAGGAACAGTTATAGAAAATTGCCATAACCCAATAGTTAACAATACTATTATTAATACTAATATCAAATTCATGGGTGGCAATTCGGCAGAGGGGAGGCAATATTGTCAGAACATCTTCCGTTACAATTTTGGTGGGTATGCCGGATTTTCAACCGGGAATGACAGATTCAGAATTCAAACGTTGGGCATTTAGGGGTGTGTCCGGCAAGAACGATTTATTTAAGGTAGGCACAATGATATCCTTTGATCAATTAGCACGGAAAAACGAGCTATCTAATAGGGGCATATATCGATTTTTTTCAAGTTCAGGATTTTATTCCAAAAAGACTACACTTACAGGTCCGACATAGAGTGGAGTGCGGTCAGTGCAAAGAGTACACTTTCTGTCAGCACCTAATGTCATCGATTCGGAGGTGACACCCCTCCCCACCGGCGATGAGCTCGATCGACTCTGAAGGGTGTTGGA
>NW_025156032.1:0-1453 GCF_004010195.1 Chiloscyllium plagiosum
ATTGCCGAAATGAAATACATCTGTATTCGTGATTTAAAACTCTGTTTTATTTCATGTTTTATTCTGTCTGCCCGCTGCACATTGATTACAATTGTTCATAGTCCATATGAGTATAATCAGAATAGAATTTTGCCATAAATTCTGTGATAAATCTTTGCAGATCTCCAAGTTGATGGCGCACCACACGCCTCATACATTCTCCTCTAATGGTCAGTTCAGTGAGATTCTAGAAGAAAACAAAGACCTGCAGATGCTAGAACAGAAATAGAAGTTGCTGGAAAAACTCAGGTCTGGCAGCAACTGTGGGAAGAAAGTCCCCTTCACCAGAACAGTCCGAGTGAACGACTCGAAACACGAACGCTACTTGCTTCCGACAGATTGCACAAAACCTGTTGAGGTGCTCTAACAATTACTATTATGTTGTTAAATTAGATTTTCCCAAGATTATTGATGGATAGAGGTTTCCCAAATTCGCTTCTATTCGTGTGTTATTATACTCTTACTCTGTCATACGGAAATTCTTCCAATGTTGGAAAACGTAATGCTCCTTATTGCAAATTTATATCCTGAAACGTGACTATCACATAGCATGTTGTAGAAACAGGCACACTCCACACAGCCCCACAAATTCTTTATACATTTTACGATAGATTTGCGCTTTGAAGCAGTTTGTTTGATACTTCAAACTGTACGTGACACAACTTCCTTCAGTTGAGCATTGTTGCGAATACAGCTGTTCGCCTGTAATCATTCCACAAATGTTATATACTTGCTGCTGATGCTGCGCTATACATGTTCATTGTTCACCATTTCCAGACTTATGTTGAAGTTCTCTTAGCAACAAGGTTGGACTCCTGGATTTCTTAAATCTCTATCGCATAGATCGTGCATTCCACCTGCAGAGATTTCTTTTCTGTCCCTTCCTCCAACTGCTTTCTGCTGAAAAGCATTCTGTCCATAGAAAGAACAATTACATGTTTTACTATTCTGAGTGCTCTCACAGCATAGTCCTAATCTTGCTGATCTTCACTGTTTTGACACGGTTGTGGACCGCTCTGGTAACTCACGCAAAAAGCCAGAAAAGCTCACCACACCTTGAATTCTGTTAAAATATAAGGTGCAGGAAACTGAAGCGGTTGTGGTCGTTGGTGTTTTTCTTCTTCCGGCTGAAGATCTCCCTGGGTCGTTTCTTTCTTTTACACTGCGAATATATTTCATATGATAAGTCACCTTTTGTTGAAAGTGCTTCTTAATGTTTTGGATCAATGTTGATGTCAGTTGCTCTGTCTCCAATTTTCAAAAACCCTTCATTTTGATATCCCCAACATCAGGTGCTCGCATTGTTTCAATGTTGGTAAAACAATAAGTCGAAACACGCTGTGGTTTATGCATCCTGCGGTATAATTTAAACTGATTGGATAAATTCGAATTATTATCAAAACAGCAACCAATT
>NW_025156033.1:0-1454 GCF_004010195.1 Chiloscyllium plagiosum
ATCGGCTGCGGAATATCCCCTGGTTTTGTGAGGAAACATTCACTGTTAAATTCTCTCGTGTCTGGGCCGCAATCGAGTTCCTGCACTATATTTTAAACCCGGCTCTCCCATTCCTCGTGATTTTGCTGCTCAATGTTTTCACTGTCAGACACATTTTAGTTACCAGCAGAGCCCGCAAGAGACTACGGTCTCACATTAACGAGGACGTGAACTCTGACAAAGAAATGGGAAATCGAAAAAAATCCATCATTTTACTGTTTGTAATCTCGGTCAATTTCATCCTGTTATGGTCAACGGTGATGGTGTTTTATGTATGGTATCGGGTGTGGCGGATTGCGAATACCTCTGTTTATCTAGATTGGTTTGTGCAGGAATTGGGCTTCATGTTGCAGATCCTCAGTTGCTGCACAAACACCGCAATTTATGCCGTGACTCAGACTAAGTTCAGACAGCAGCTGAAGAATGTGCTGATATATCCCTTTATCCAAATTCATCAATCAATCAAATTCACTTATTAGTCAATCCATCCTGAATGGTCTCATTTCAGTTCAGCGTTTCTGCAAATGAAGCAGTCTGTCATTAAGTTAACAGACTGACGGTAGTGCTGGGTTGTCCATCCTACTCCGTCCCGGGGCTACAGGCACCCATTTCAATATTTTTCTCAACTCAGGGGCCATTGAGAAAAGCCAGTATTCCACCGACTGTAGATATAATTTCAATTTGTAAACAATAAAGACGTTCGTTAAAAATGGCCAAAGACACAGTGAAATGTATTGTTGTTTGTCTTCATGTTGAAGAGGGTGAGGAGGAGCAAAACAGACTTAGCCCCAAGCCCTGGTCCTCAGCGAACTGGAGGGGACCGGGGTGGAGATCAGGAATTGGGTCTGAGTCACTCTGTCCTTCTTTTCAACTCTAGATCACGCACTCTGATCTGTCCTGCGGTGGAAATCATCTCTATACCCTGTTGCACCCATCTCAATCTGATCGCATCTGTCTCTCACTCTCTCCCATGCTCCATCCCTCACTGTTCCTCTTCACACTAGCCCCCTTTCTTGTACAGTCTCCACATTTCCTCTCGGCCTCTCTTTCTCCTAATTTCTTTCCTCCTTTCTCCTGTTGCACGCGCTCTCTTCTACTCCCCTCTCCATTTCACATTCTCTCTTCACCATTTTTTCTATCCCTGTGTCTCAAAGTCCCCAGTTGCCCTTTTCGCCTCTCCTCTTTTCTGTCTCCCTCACCTTCCACTTCACTCTCCAACTGTCTGCGCCTTTCTGCCATCTTTCTATCTCTCCGCCAGTTTCTGCCTTCTCTCACCCCCACATCGTTTTGCCTTCTGTCTAACTCCAGCCGCTCCACCAACATCCTATCTCTGGGCCAGGAAGGAGAACGTGAGAGAGTCTGTCAGAGAGGAAGGGAGAGACGGAGGGAGATTCACTCAGAGCAAGAAGAGGGGA
>NW_025156034.1:0-1454 GCF_004010195.1 Chiloscyllium plagiosum
CAGCTGTACAGGGCCCTGGTGAGACCACACCTTGGAGTACTGTGTGCAGTTCTGGTCTCCAAATTTGAGAAAAGACATTCTGGCTATTGAGGGAGTGCAGCGTAGGTTCACGAGGTCAATTCCTGGAATGGCAGGATTACCTTACACTGAAAGACTGAAGCGATTGGGCTTGTATACCCTTGAATTTCGAAGATTGAGAGGGGATCTGATTGAGACGTATAAGATTATGAAAGGATTGGACACACTGGCAGTAGGAAACATATTTCCACTGATGGGTGACTGCCAAACCAGAGGACACAGCTTAAAAATACAGGGTAGACCATTTAGGACAGAGCACAGGAGAAACAGGGTTATGGAGATAAGGCAGGAACAGGATACTGATTAGGAATGATCAGCCATGATTATATTGAATGGCGGTGCAGGCTCGAAGGGCTGAATGGCCTACTCCTGCACCTATTGTCTATTGTCTAATTGTAAATAATGGTAAGCTAATTATTCTCTGTTATACTCTAAGAAATAAAGTTGTTAATTTTTACTTTAAATAGTTCTTGCCCACTCGGATTTTTACAGATTACTGCACGGGATAAATCTTTCCTGTGTTGCTGGTTTTAAATTAAGCAGGAGAGTTTACCCGGTGTCGTAACTGTTTGGGGGCTCGTCTGAGATCTGAACTGGTTTAGACAGATTTGAATAGATTTGGGGGTACGAAAATTCCCAGCAGATTTAAACACTTGCAGGTTAGTGTCCTTGATCTATAAATACAAAATAGGTGAGACAATTTGTTTAATTTTGGTGATTTGTGGTTGATTAAATTAAAAGTGAGAGAAATGGCTCTTAAAATTGCTAAAGAGGTTCTGGGATTTGAAGATTTTTCTCAGATTTACCAAGATAGTTTAGAAGGAAAGAAAAAGGCCATACTTTTGGAATTAGCAAATAAGTTAGATTTGGGTTTAACCAAGGATAAAAGTAAAGCTGAAATTCTAAGGGAATTACTCAAACACTTAGGTGTGTCAGAGAAACAGACAAGTGCAGTAGAGGTAGAAAAACTGAAATTACAATTGAAGAAAATGGAGTTAGAAGATAAACAAGAGAGAGAAGGTTCTTGGCTGAGCAAAGAGAAAGAGAATTTGAACTTGAGAAGTTGCGACAGTCCAAAGGATGGAGATTAAAAGAGAAGGTAATGAGATATGTAAATATGTCAAAACCCTGCTACATTTTGATGAGAATGATCTTGAAGCCTTCTTTATTTCATTTGAAAAATTGACGAGGCAGATGGAGTGGTCCGAGGATTTATCGGTAATGCTAGTTCAGACTAAACTGGTAGGTAGAGCTAGTGAGGTATTTGCCGCGATGTCAGTTGAGAGGTCAAGAGATTATGAAGAGATTTAACAGGCTATTTTAAGTGCTTATGTATTGGTACCAGAAGCATATACTAGATCAGTGGTGCTGGAAGA
>NW_025156035.1:0-1454 GCF_004010195.1 Chiloscyllium plagiosum
GTGTCAGTGTTTACGTGGGTAATGGCAGTGACAGTGTTTACGTGGGTAATAGTGGTGTCAGTGTTTACATGGGTAATGGCAGTGACAGTGTTTATGTGGGTAATGGCGGTGTCGGTGTTTATGTGGGTAATGGCGTTGACAGTGTTTATGTGGGTGATGGCGGTGTCAGTATTTATGTGGGTGATGACTGTGTCAGTATTTATGTGGGTGATGGCGGTGTCAGTGTTGTTTTTCCTCGAGTGGCCAGTGACAAGCAGTGCCCTTCACTCCGTTTTTTTTTATTAACCCCCACACTACCGCCTAACTGCGGCAGTGCTTATTTTTTTCCCCAGCACCCATGGTGTGTGTGTGCAGGTGTGATACACAGTGAGAGACACAAGGTGTACGAATCTTTATTCAATTTCCACCACGAGGAAGATAGGAAAACACCCGAGTGGCCAGTGACAAGCAGTGCCCTTCACATCAAAGGGCAGTGCTGTGTGATCAAAACAGTGAAGGGGAGGGTAGGGACTAAATCAGTTGGAGGGGGAAATAATGCACCCAACTCCCTGCGGCGCCCACCTCTCCCTGAACAACTCCAGGGTGTTGGTGGATACCACGTGCTCCTGAGGAGCGTGGGACTGAAGTGCGACCAACAACAGAGAAGGAGGTTTTTGACGAAATCAAAAAGGGAGTGCAAATGCCCACACCCAATATATACATGGTCCACGGACTCCACAGCACCACAGAATAAGCAGTTGGGCTGGGAGTCCGTGAACCACTGTCCGTGGTTGCAGGAGCCCGCTGTGTGCAGCACCCTCCACCCCAGATCCCCGAGAGAAAGGGCGAGGACTCCCTCGTAGAGAGCCCACCATTGGGGATCTCCACCGCCCGGTGGCAAATGGGCACGCCAAGGCGTGTCCAGGTGGTGGATGAGGGAAAAGAGGTGGACAGTGTGCAGCACCAGTGGACACAGGGCCTGCTGTTTTATGCCCCTAAAAGGGTCAAAACTAAAACTCCAGAGGCGGCTCAGGTTGTGCGGCACAGGATGGTAAATCTTTTTTATTTTTAAAATTTTTTTTCTCAGAATGAGCACAACCTCTGACACTCCTGTTTATTTCTTTTTTCTTTTTTCTTTATTTTTCCAGGTGTCAGACACAGTGAAGAACTACAAGTGTGTAAGTCTTTATTTGTATTCCACCACCAGTGCCCTTAAGAAGGTCTGGAGAAAAATGTATTGGTTTTCATTGAAGTTCATCCTGAGCAGCTGAGTGATGCAGGACGCTGTAATCTATGAGCTATTGCCTGGGACACACATCAACACAAACATTGACTGTGCCTGGAGGACAATCAGCTCAATGAAAGACGCTCTTTCGTCTGCTTGAGTCTAGTTGGTCTTCCAGAACAAGGAGTTGACCTTGAACGAGTGTTGCAGACTGGCACATTCAAAAACACCAGCAACAGTTCTCCTTCAA
>NW_025156036.1:0-1454 GCF_004010195.1 Chiloscyllium plagiosum
TCAGACATGGGAGGTTTTGCTCCATCCCTGATCTTCAGCTCCCAGACACTACAAGTGACCCCGTTGCTCTCCGAACACATGGAATACTTTGATGTGGTTGATTGGTGGTGGGGATGGTGTTTTGAAACGTGCATCAAGGGGACGGCCTTTATCCAAGATATATTCATTTCTTACTACGTGGAGACCCGATGACGATGGGAATGGCTGACTGCTTCTCAATGAAGAGGCCAGGGCAGTGGGTATTCACCAACACGATGTACTGTGCCTGGGCACACTGTAACATTAACAGAGAGAGAGAGCTCCTTCAGTTCCTCTACCTCTCCCCATTGACATGGCTACCCTGCAGATGCCATGTATGCCATCGGGAATCCCACTATACTGAATAGACCCGGCAGATCCCTGTTGAGGGAGAAACAGTCTATATACCTGATCCACCATATATATCCTCCTTCACCGAATGGTGACATTGATGCTGAGATACTGGGAAATGATGGATATTTCACCTAGTCCTGCCTGGAAAGTTCTGGATTATAGAAGCTGAATGAAACAGTGACCCTCACAGTCACTGGCAGCACCACCCTCCCCCGGGTGTGAAGCTGCAGGTCGTGTTGAAGGAGGTAACACCATTCTATTACCAGCTCCTTGTTCAGTCAGGGCGCCTCACACTCTGCTCCTTGGTTAAGTGGAGCTTGGGAAGCTGTTCCTGGAAAACCCGGGATGGATACAGCAGATCCCTTTCCCCACACGCACTCACTGCATAGTGTCAGAGCTTCCCCTCTCTCCAGCCTCTGCTCCATTTGTTGTTCGTGTTGCAGACCCAGATGCTGTAACTACAGTCCAAATGCTCCATCCAGAGTTGGGTCACCAAATCCTCAGGTCTCCCTGAATGTTTGAAGCAGCTCACAGCACAACCTCCAGTAAACCATCCCCAGAACCTCCACTAACTTTTCAATTACAGGAGCCAGTCAGAAACCCCTCGGTACAAGTGTTGTGGACCAGTCCAAATCCCCCCAAAATATGTTAAGAAGGCCGTTTGGATCCAAACCTTTCCTTATTTTGAATATAGATGTGAAGTGTGCCTTACAGATATGTTGCAACTGGTCAAACCACTCGACATTAAGCAAAATACAATCTATTCAAATGCTTTAGTTAAAATACAATCAAAGAAAAGAAAATTTCGGGATAGCTTATATGTTGGAACACTTACACAAACAATAGATACCATACCTACTTGGTTTACACCGCTTGGCACAAAGATATATTCAAATACAGATCCTTCCAGCAGTTTTCCAATCCAGGAGGAAACAACATCAACAGAGATCTCAGAGAGAAAAGCAGATGGGGATCATGTATTGAAACTTCCAACCCTTCTGGGATCCCCAGCAGCTTCTGAATGCTGCAACTAAAAACAAAATGAGGACACCTGGTCTGGGAGAGCTGGCCACTGCCCTTCC
>NW_025156037.1:0-1454 GCF_004010195.1 Chiloscyllium plagiosum
TCAGGAAAATCCCAGAGGGAACCTCAGCAAATAACCCACGTCCGGCCAGTTCTTCGAGGCTACTGAGGGGTCATTTTTTAATGTTTTCAAACTGCACAGCTAACCATTCGGAAGCAAAAAAATGCTTAAAATGTTTAAAAGGAAGGGAGGAATGATCAAGCTTTTCTTTGCTAGAGTTAACATGACAATGTTCACGGAGATCCAACGATGTTCCAGTTCTGACATTAATGTCTCAACAGGACAGGCTGCTCTCTGGGAGGGATTGAGAGACATTGCAATGTGTCTGACACTCTGGAGTGGAGACAGTAAACCCCTCATGGAGAATAAATCTGCAGAAGAATATGTCAAATTAATTCTCATGTTATTTCTCTCTCTGTCGAGAGATAGAGCAGCTCCCTCTGTCTCTTTAGAGATTTTCTGTGGTGGGGGTGTGTGCCGTGGGGTGGGGGGTGGGAGAGAGAGAGAGAGAGTGGCAGACAGATTGATGTACATGTGTGTGTCGAGAGAGAGGGATAGACAGAGATCTTCTTTGGTATCTGCAGCAACAGTTGACACTGAAACAGCTTCACACAGGAGAAAGGAATTAGATTCTCGGTCCGCCTGCTGCTGTCGTGCTAGGCAGGGAACAATGTCAGCTGGGTTGTGTCTTTGAGTAAAGTGCACATTATCGCTAATCTTATGAGGGAAGGATATGCTTCCAGTGGAGAGATCAACATAAAAGTATTTCTTCAGTTGAAGTACTCGCTTCTGACAGCAGCATTGGGCACAAAACCCTGTTTACCTGATAAGAAAAGAGCAGAGTTTATTAAAATAAACATACGCACATTGAATTGTTGGATGCTGAATAAATGTCTCGCCACGAGGAGCGTCTGGAACCAGCCACGAGAATGTAGTCATCAAATGGGTCCGAAGCAAAGGACATGCAAATGGAATTAAATTGAATTTGCACTTTGCATTCACCACTGTTGACCGAAAAGATGGGTAAATGTGCTGTGGTTCCTTTGGCCATGGGATTGTTTTGCAAGTTGTACTAATTTGGAGGAAGTCAAATTTTGATGGTACTTGCCAAGAACATTTAATAGCTGATTGGCAGCAGATACTCGCAGGTAAATGAACAGCTAAAAAATGGGAAGCCGTCAAAAATGATAATCAGAGTACAGTAGTAAGGTGGAATACAGGGCGGGTAGGTGTAAGGTGGAGTAAATATTCACATTAGACACCCTGGACTAAAACCCTCTGAACTTGGGACATGAGATGGGGAATTCACATTTATACTAAGAGTCACTGAGCTCCCTGGCTGAGACAGACGAGGCAATATGCAAGCTCAGGGGCAGCAGTCTGGAACAGGGGTAAGATAAAGGAAGGCGCCCACAAATGCTTCAGATAAAAGACAGTGAGGAGCAAGTGAGGGCTGAAGATGCTGGCGATCTGAGTGTAAAAGTGTGGCGCTGGAA
>NW_025156038.1:0-1454 GCF_004010195.1 Chiloscyllium plagiosum
CACTGACCCCGTGTCTCAGTTACACACTGATCCTGTGTTTCAGTCACTCTCTGATCCCGTGTCTCAGTCACACTCTGACCCCGTGTCTCAGTCACACACTGATCCTGTGTTTCAGTCACTCTCTGATCCCGTATCTCAGTCACACTCTGATACCTTGTCTCAGTCATACACTGATCCTGTGTCTCAGTCACACACTGATCCTGTGTCTCAGTCATAAACTGATCCCTTGTCTCAGTCACACACTGATCCTGTGTGTCAGTCACACTCTGAACCCGTGTCTCAGTCACACTCTGATCCCGTGTCTCAGTCCCACTCTGATCCCGTGTCTGAATCACACTCTGATCCTGTGTCTCAGTCACACACTGATCCCGTGTCTGAGTCACACTCTGATCCTGTGTCTCAGTCACACTCAGATTCCGTGTCTCAGTCACACTCAGATCCCGTGTCTGATTCACACTCTGATCCCGTGTCTCAGTCACACTCAGCTCCCGTGTCTCAGTCACACTCTGATCCCGTGTCCCAGTCACACTCAGATTCCGTGTCTCAGTCACACTCTGATCCCGTGTCTCAGTCACACTCTGATCCCGTGTCTAAGTCACACACTGATCCCGTGTCTCCGTCACACTCTGATCCCGTGTCTCAGACACACACTGATCCCGTGTCTCAGTCACACTTTGATCCTGTGTCTCAGTCACACACTGATCCCGTGTCTCAGTCACACACTGATCCCGTGTCTCAGTCACACTCTGATCCCGTGTCTCAGTAACACACTGAACCCGTGTGTCAGTCACACTCTGACCCCGTGTCTCAGTTACACTCTGATCCCGTGTCTTAGTCACACGCTGATCTCGTGTCTCAGTCACACTCTGACCCCGTGTCTCAGTCACACTCTGATCCCGTGTCTCAGTCACACTCTGATCCCGTGTCTCAGTCACACTCTGATCCAGTGTCTCAGTCACACTCTGATCCCGTGTCTCAGTAACACTCTGATCCCATGTCTCAGTCACACTCTGACCCCGTATCTCAGTCACACTCTGATCCCGTGTCTCAGTCACACTCTGACCCCGTATCTCAGTTTCACTCTGATCCCGAGTCACAGTCACACACTGATCCCGTCTCTCCGTCACACAGTGATCCCGTGTCTCAGTCACACTCTGACCCCGTGTCTCCGTCAAACACTGATCCTGTGTCTCAGTCACTCTCTGATCCCGTATCTCAGTCACACTCTGATACCTTGTCTCAGTCATACACTGATCCTGTGTCTCAGTCACACACTGATCCTGTGTCTCAGTCACAAACTGATCCCCTGTCTCAGTCACACACTGATCCTGTGTGTCAGTCACACTCTGATTCTGTGTCTCAGTCACAAACTGATCCTATGTCTCAGTCACACACTGATCCCGTGTCTCAGTCACACACTCATCCCGTGTCTCAGTCACACACTGATCCCGTGT
>NW_025156039.1:0-1454 GCF_004010195.1 Chiloscyllium plagiosum
TGGGACACAGTTACTGAAGAAGCTGACTCTCACGGGGATACAGTTCCTGAAGGGGCTGACTCTCACTGGGATACAGTTCCTGAAGTTGCTGACTCTCACTGGGATACAGTTCCTGAAGTTGATGACTGACTGGGATATAGTTCCAGAAGGGGCTGACTCTCCCTGGGATACAGTTCCTGAAGGTACTGTTTCTCACTGGGATACAGTTCCTGAAGATGCTGACTCTCACTGGGATACAATTCCTGAAAAGGTCTGACTCTCACTGGGATACAGTTCCTGAAGGGGTTGACTCTCACTGGGGTACAGTTGCTGAAGGTACTGTCTCTCACTAGGATACAGTTCCTGAAGGTGCTGACTCTCACTGGGATACAGTTCCTGAAGTTGCTGACGAACTGGGAGTCGGTTCCTGAAGTTGCTGACTCTCACTGGGGTATGGGTCTTGAAGGTGCTGACTCTCACTGGGATACAGTTCCTGAAGCTGCTGACTCTCACTGGGATAAATTGCCTGAAGATGCTGATATACACTGGGATACAATTCCTGAAGATGCTGACCCTCACTGGGATACAGTTCCTGAAGGCGCTATCTCTCACAGGGTTACAGTTCCTGAAGATGCTGACCCTCACTGGAATACAGTTCCTGGAAGGTACTGACTCTCACTGGCATACAGTTCCTGAAGGTGCTGACTCTGAGTGGGATACAGTTCCTGAAGGGGCTGACTCTCACTGGGATACTGTTCCAGAAGGTGCTGACTCTCATTGGGATACAGTTCCTGAAGGGGCTGACTCTCACTGGGATACAGTTCCTGAAGGTGCTGACTCTGAGCGGGATACAATTCCTGAAGGGATTGACTCTCATTGGCATAGAGCTCCAGAATTTGCTCTCACTGGGATACAGTTCCTGAAGGCGCTGACTCTCACTGGGATACAGATCCTGACGGGGCTGACTCTCACTAGGATACAGTTCCTGAAGTTGCTGACTGACAGGGATATAGTTCCAGAAGGGGCTGACTCTCCCTGGGATACAGTTCCTGAAGGTACTGTTTCTCACTGGGATACGGTTCCTGAAGATGCTGACTCTCACTGCGATACAGTTCCTGAAGGTGCTGACTCTCACTGCGATACAGTTCCTGAAGGTACTGACTCGCACTGGGATACAGTTCCTGAAGGTGCTGACTCTCACTGCGATACAGTTCCTGAAGGTGCTGACTCTCACTGGGATACAGTGCCTGAAGGTGCTGATATACACTGGGATACAATTCCTGAAGGGGCTGACCCTCGCTGGGATACAGATCTTGAAGGTGCTGACTCTCACTGGGATACAGTTACTGAAGGGGCTGACTCTCACTGGGATACAGTTCCTGAAGGGGGTGACACTCACTTGGATACAGATCCTGAACGTGCTGACTCTCACTGGGAGATGTTTCCTGAAGGTACTGACTCTCACTGGGATATGG
>NW_025156040.1:0-1454 GCF_004010195.1 Chiloscyllium plagiosum
CAGATGTGGTGAAAGAGGCAAAGCTGGTGGGATCAGTGGAAGTAGTAAAGGGAACCTCAATAGAGGTCAAGGAGTTGCAGGAGAGTGCACAGAATACGCAGGGACTACGTGTTGAGTTAGTGCCTGATCTCAATGAAGTCTTCACCTCTCTGGGTAGCGTTTACTCAGGAAGAACTGGGGGAGAAAGGAAAGAAGTTGCAATTTCAAGAGATACAGGATCTGGTGAGTGTCTAATACTCAGAGATGAAAGTATTTGCACTCCTTCTGAACAGTTTTCCACAAGAGTGGTAATTTGTGGAATCGATGGACTGAAAATTTGCATTCCTCTGTCTAAGATCAAGTTGGAGGGCCAAATCAAGTTTGGGGAAGTGATAGCGAGAGTTACGGACAGATTGTTCCTTCCAGGAATACAGTTTGTTCTTGGAAATAACCTAGTAGGATCCAAGGTGGGAGTGATACCCCTTGTGTGCAGAAGCTGAAGGAGGACCAGGGAACTGAGGTCTTTAAAAAATATACCTTGGATTTTTTTTCCAGACTGTGGAATAAAAAAGATCTCACTCTCATCAGTTACAGCACGAAGGAAACACTAAAGAGAAAGATGAAGGAGTTGAGGTTCAGTTGGCTGACACCCTGATTGATGTAATGGTGCAGGGAAACCCTGAACAGACAGAGGGTCAGGCAGAGGTGTTTAATCCTGAAAGACTAATGAAAGATGTCACGATAAAATATCTATATCATGATGCATACTCAGTAATGGAATCAGAATGTATTCCTGAGGATTATTCTCTTAAGGAGAGAATCCAAAGGCGAAAATGGAGACCATGGTAGGTTAGTGCAGCGGAGTAGTGGGGAAGTGCACCAGATTGCGTTGCCAGTTGCATAGAGACAGGAAGTGCTTTGGCGAGCACATGAATTACTTGTAGGAGGTCACCTCGGTGTGAGGAAGATTCAGGCTAAGATACAAAACCACGTCTGTTGGCCTGGACAGCATAAGCATGTGGTTCAAGTTTGTTGTACCTGTTATACATACCAAATGGTAGTTAAGCCATGGGCAGTAATAAGCCTAGCACCTTTGTTGATAATTCCCACATTCGAAAAGCCTTTCACAAGGGTTATGATTGATTGTGTAGGTCCCCTCCCTAAAATTAAAAGTGGGAACCAATATTTGCTAACCAAAATGGATGTGTCTGCTAGGTTTCTGGAGGCAATTCCATTATGGAGTGTTAAGGTTAAAAGGATGGTGAAGGAGTTGGTAGCTTTCTTTACCTGGTATGGGCTACCCAGGGAGATTCACTCAGACTAAGGGTCTAACATTACTGCTAAACTATTTATGGAAGTCTTGGATAGTTTGGCACACAGCACTTTAAATCAAGTGTAGACCATCCTGCATCCCAGGGAGCATTGAAAAGGTAGCATCAGATCCTGAAGCCCATGTTAAGAACTTACAACCAGGA
>NW_025156041.1:0-1454 GCF_004010195.1 Chiloscyllium plagiosum
GGTGGACGTCATAATTAATAAAATATCGAGATGGAAAACCTGGAGTCATTAACAGTGACCTTGAAGCCAATGTCGATTGTAAACACCAATTTCCTTCCTCAATGTACTTTCAGGAAGTAAATCTCCCGTACTTTCCTGGTCTGGCCTAAACGTGATTCCAGACAAACAGACATGTGAAGCACTCTTCAATGGTCTCGGAAACGGGCAAGCAAGACACTCATTTGTATCAAACTGCTCCGGGGTCTTAAAGGATAAAACTGTACAGATCACCCGGCACCAGCCTCAGTATTGGAACAGGAAATACTACCGTATTGACCCTGCAGAGACCTCCTTCCTAACATCTGAGAGCAGGTTGCAATATTTACAGAGCTTTCCCACAGACTGCACAGAAACTTCGTGCAAGGAGTAGGTCATTCAACACACTGAGCATCCTCCATTCTAGTTCTTGGTGAAAATCTCCTCAATTCAGTTTTCCCCACACAGTCTTCATATCCTTTAGTATGTTTAAACATCGGAACATATAAAATAGGAACTACTGTATTCGCTTTGCTCCATCAATTTTGATCCTCCATTTAATATACAGGCAGTTATCCAATAAGGTGTGTTTATTAAATGCAATTTCGCTGCAACACAATTAGTGAATTCTGCTCCTTTCTTTATAAAGCGAGCTCCCGTTCAATGTTATGGGAGACCGTCTCTGGCACCAGCTGAACAGCAAATCCCAGCCTCAGGATCCCTCTGTCTGCCAAATGCACCCTCTGTGTTTTCAGATAAAGCAGGAATATAATCCGCTCTGCAAGCCTTGACACTTAGCCTGAATGTGGGATTTGTAGTCTACATTTAGAACGAAATTAATTTCAAACCGGAAGGGGAATATCTTGGAGAGAACTGGAATTCCGCATCGGCATCACGTGGTCAGTCAGTTTGCACGCTTTCTGAAGAAGATCTTGGTGAAAGGTGCAGGGCTGTCGTCAGCGACTGTAGTGTTAAAGTGTGACATTGACTGTACTAATTCATTACAATATACGGTTTAAAGATTTATGCAGCCTCGGTTTGGATGGAATGGATGAGGGTTGCTGAGGGATAGACTATAAACCTTTTAATCTTTTTAATCTGTCTTCCCTGTGTGTGGGAGTATTGTCGGAACACTGCACTGTTGTATATGTTTGACCCTGTTTATAAAAGGAGGCAGGAATAAAATAACAGACAGGCTGCATAAAATGTTTGGTGGAGAAGTTTCTAGATACCTTTGTCTAATGCTGCTCCAAGTTTGAAATTCCCTGTTATCAAGTTCTTTCTTAACCTAGTGACATCATTCAGAGCATTCAAACTGCTGCTCAGGAATGGGAGAAACAGGAGGTAATCACTCAACTGCTCGATTCTGTGACATAGGGACAGGAGACAGTCTTTCAACTGTTCAGGATTGGGACACAGGAACAGGAGGTAGTCACTCA
>NW_025156042.1:0-1454 GCF_004010195.1 Chiloscyllium plagiosum
CTATCTGTCTCTCACTGCATTTTCACTCCCTCTTTCTCCCAGATTCCTCTGCTCTGCCCCAGTGACTAGCGAAGGGACATTGGAAACATTTGGTCTCAGTGCCACAAGGTGTTGGACTGTTAATGCAGTGGGATCTACCCTTCTCCACCACCTCTCCCGGATGTTACCCCCACTGTTGTCCAAACGGGGGAGGGGGATGTGCAAGAATAAAACATTATTTGGCCAGCATGAAAGATAGAATAGCTTAATGATTACAGAAAAGACAAAATAGTTAACGATTAAAATGTATTATTATTATTAAAAATAGAGACATTTGGCTAAAATCATAAAGCAGTAACCATTTTAAAGCAAACAACTTGTTCGTCAAGCAGATATATTGTAGTCATAATCAAAGAGCCTTAGCGAGTTTAGACCCTTTTGGCTAGAATCTTTGGGATGGAACACACAGTTTCTGTGAGCTGAACAAGCTGTGATCTCTACTATACTGAATATGTAACTGTAAAAATGTAGCTTCATTCTTTTTTATCAGCATATATCATAACTATGCTTGTTACTAAAGTGAATAAGTCATGTACAGGCTTTCTCATGGTTTTGTTATAAAAGTCTGTAATTTGAATAACATTTTGGAGATGCGTCCTATATTTGTTTATAGTACCTCTTCCCATGTGTGATTAAATAAAGATTGGCTTTAGACAACTCAAATACTTGTCTGAGTCTTATTTCGGGTCGGTAAATCTTCGACGGGGGAGTGGTAGGGGCATGAAGTACCTTTCTCATTGATTGTGCGGCCAGGAGATATCTGCAAGCTGGGAACTTGCTGTGTGTTACAGTAATCAGTCAAAAAGCCAGTTAGTCTCTGCACCATGTCCTTCAGCCAAGGGGCTGTGAGTCTGCGAGGGGAGGGGAAGGGGGTCAATTAGACAGTGGCCATGCCATTAAATTCACGAGCAGGAGAGTGGTCAAAAAGGAGAGGTCTGAGATAGCGGGGAGTGTTTTACGGGTTTTATTGAGTGGAGAAGAGGGAGCGGCTGTTGTAGGAGAGACAAATAGAGGAGGGACAGCACAAGAGGCAGAGTGTGACTCAGAGCAGAGGAACAATCTCAACAGGAAGGGGAGTCAATGATGCCATTTGGAAAAATCCTGAGGAGCAGGACAGTAAATGAATCATTTAATTGAGGGGTGGGGGTGCAGACATGACGGGCTGAAAGAACTACCTCTGTGATGTAAGAATTCTGTAATTCTGGCACTGGGATCTTGCTGTGCATTAAAGCAGTCAGTCACAGGCCAGTCAGTTCACGCAGACTTATTTACCTCTGCCCCAGGGAATAGGGCTCAGCGCAATATTGCGATCAGCAAAATATTTGGGGGTGCACATTTGGTGAGGCAAATATTTGGGGAACGGCATACGTTTAGGAGCAGAGTGAAAATGGGGGATAAAATATTTTTGAGGGGGT
>NW_025156043.1:0-1454 GCF_004010195.1 Chiloscyllium plagiosum
CCGGGATTTCAAAATCAATGACAAGGGCAGCATATTTGTCCATCACTAATGGCCCTTGACCACGCGGCCATTTGTCAAGATAATATGGAGCCTACTACATTGTTGTGGGTCTGAAGTCACACTTAGTCCAGACTGGGCAAAAATGCTAAGTTCTTTTATCAAAGGCTACCAGCGAAATAACAAAATAAATCCTGGTGGTTTATCGTTGCTTTGAGTGAAATTAGGTTTCAATCCAATTTTTGTCATTCGAATTATATTTAGTCATCAGCTATGGTAGAATTTCAAACAATGCTTTGAGAGTCGTAACCTGTGCCTCTGAATTATACGGGTCAGTGACGGTATTATTCTGATACCGAGTCCCTGTTGTGAAGTAACTGTAGATACAAAAACAAGTTTGTGGTCAAAATATTTGTAACTGGAAGAGAAGGCAGAAGAGAACTGGAGCAATAAAATCTGTCATCAACGAAGAAGTAGGTGATGGCAATTCAGCAACAGCACTGCGGCAGAGCTGCAGACTGGATGTCGACAGAATTGATTACAGAGAGAATGCGGAAAATAAAACAGTCCAGGGTAAAAAGGAGACTCAAAATTCCAAACAGCCTTCTTCCTTGTTACATATTTATGGGTAGGTAGTTTGGAAATGCATGAAAGGAAGTGGAGTTTGAGACTGAAAGTTTATGTATTTGTTAAATAGATTTAACCGGATTAGAAATAACCTTCAGCATCTTTTGTAGAATTGATAGAGATAGGCTTACCAGGAACAGCGATAATAGAGAGGATGGGATAGTATCCAGCTTGAATAATTATCAGTACAACTTGTATTCGCAACTCTAACCATGTCCAATCCTGAGAAAGATAGTAAAGACCCGAGGATAAACTCCTGTCCATTGTTGTAACATTCCAGTCTAATGTTCTCAAAATTCTGATCCCTCCCTCTCTCTGTAGCTGATGATCCGAATCTTGTTGAAGTTGACTCTGCCCCGAATACTACGGCATAACAGTTGAAAGAAGCCTCTAATTATGGAAAAGGGAAACCCTCCAGTGAACCAGTTAGGTCCAGGAAGCCTGATATTAAACGCAGACATTGAACAAACAGCTCTAGTTAACCTCTTTCATAACAACGCTCATATATCACAATAGTACTTGGTACAGGTGGGATGTTGATATTTCTGACGTTTGGGTTAGTAGCGCATCTTCAATTGTAAAGATAGGGGTGACGGAGAGAGATGAAGCTTTCTTTTCACAAGCTGGATGATTCTCTTGTGTTTTGGCAGGGTAGGAATTGCTCGGCTCCCGAGACCGTCTGTGCTTGATGACCAGTCCTGCTGCATCCTTTTGTTCTATTTATTTATCTTTCACTTTGACATTTTTCTGACAGTTTAGGTGGTGTTAGGCATGTTTGCCAGGTTCCTACAGCACCATAGACTGTGTAGATACAGTCCAATCTTTGTTGT
>NW_025156044.1:0-1454 GCF_004010195.1 Chiloscyllium plagiosum
TCTTATTTGCTTTAACAGCATCACCATGACATGCGTATGACTTTAATCTAAGTTCACATTAACTCCTTGCCAGACAAATATATTTCATAATTGAATAGATAACTACCTTATCTATACTTTATTAGGTAGAATTAATCTATGGCCTTCGTCTTTGGGTTCGGTGTGGTCAACTTTCCAGGACCACTGCTATGTCCCAAGAACGTCACCCCCCCGGTTTTTTGTCTTCTGTTTTGTTTAATGTTATTGCCAATTTCGCCTCTCGTGTTCGTTCAAACTGCACAGTATGATCCTACCAGTGCTTACGAAACACCAATACATTGTTCAAACAGACTTCACAGTTTGTTAACCACTCGACAACTTTGTTTGTGAGCCTTTGAAATCTGGCGAGTGTGTTATTCATTCCAAAGTGCATCACTTTGACTTGTTGCAGTTCACTTGGGTTTGCAAGCCCAGAAATTTCTTTCACTGTCACTGGTAAATGTACTTGTCATAAACACACAGTTTTTCCAAATTGCTGATATAACTGCTTGTCAAATTTTCTCCATACAGTCCTCCAATCTCGACATTGATTATGAGTCCGATTTTGCAACGGTGTGGACTTCTAATAATTCAAGCAAAATCGTTGAATCCAGTCTGGTCTTGAGTCCAATCTGATTGCCTGAATTCTTATAATCAAATTGCCTCTTGGAATCTGGTAGGTACACCATTGTGGATAATGAAAACTTTTTTTTTAATTTCCAGGCAGGGGTCCATCACATTCATTCATAATCCGTGTGAAACGTTATTTGCATGTGGGCATTGGTATCTAAGAACCACACCCTTCTTGACCTCGCTGGCTTTGGAGGTGTGAAGCTGATTGGGGTGTTGCTTTATCTGAACAGCATTCCCTCGATCCACTTCATTTACAATCGTATTCTTCCCATGCATCAGACTCATACATATGTCCGCAAACAACAGTAACAAACTTTCAACTGTGTTCATTAGTCCGAGGAAGATAGTGTATTAACCTGTTCCCACCTCTCAGGGCCTTCTTAGTTTGAAAGATATTTTGAGTCACATCAAAATCCACAGCATCTGGATTTGATTCCGCACTCTGCTGAGCAGTAACTTACATCTGTTTCATTAGTTCTTTCTCTCCAGTGTAATACAGTCTCAACAAGTCAACAACTTTATGAGATAGTTCACCTAACTCAACTTTTTTCTAAATTTATCAGGGGCTACTCAACCTGACTTTAAATTGTGTCCGATCACTGGCAACAGTACTAACACGTCATAACCTAAAGACAACGTCCGAGTTTGTGCTTGTATATGGAAACTGCTTCATTTTATGTTGTGGTCCCTTTTGGAACGTTTTAGCAATATCACCTGCTCGACATAATCTCTTCCTCTCACCAGATGCAAAACCAAATTGTTAGGTCTTCTGCTTTGGTCTTGTCAAGTTTACTTTAAATAAT
>NW_025156045.1:0-1454 GCF_004010195.1 Chiloscyllium plagiosum
CTGTGCAATGAAGACACAGTGTTACAAACAGATAGAGAGCGCGTACTAAAACCAGCACAGAATGGGAGTTCCAGTATGCTTACTTTGAAATTTCAGTGCAACTAATTCTGACACCAACCAAGGAAAATGGAAAATAATGAGATAATGGAAAAGTGAGCAAAATACACCTGAAAGTATGGAACAGATTAAATTAGAGATAGTCAGAAGTGAGGACAATTGGGGATGCGGATGGAGGTGAAGGAAGTACTTGTTTGCAAAACTGAAAGAGTGATGGAGAAAAGGAAAAGTGGAGAGATACTTTAATAATACTTGCAGAAGGCAGAACGATGAGAAACGGTTGAAGAAGAAACGGAAGAAAGAGAAAAATAACAAGGATGATGTGAAAGATCGGGTCAAATCACAGTTGGCGGAAACATGAAGGTAAAATAGTGGCATGTCCTTTAACGCCACGTTAACTTCGCCGATCTCCCACTGTCTACTTCGTGCGGGTTTTAATGATTAAACACTCAACTGCGCACAACACGGAAACGCAGGAGCAACAAGAGCAGGTCAGTGACTAGGATTAATGCCGGGAGTTACATATACTTCCTGTCTCCCGAAAGCCTGTCCATCATCTACAAAGCCCAACTCAGTGTTGTGATGGAATACTCCCTAATTGTCTGGATGGGTGCAGCTCCAACAACTCTTTAGATTCTTGACACCACCCAGGACAATGCAGCCCGTTTGATTGGCAGAGCATTGATCGGAATTCACTTGTTCAAAAACGGATAATTCCGTCCCCCACAATGGCATTGTAGGTCAACCCAGAGCAGGTGAACTGCCGCAGTTTAATAAGGCAGCTCACTCCCACCTTCACAAGAACAACTTGGGGCAGGTAATAAATGCTGGCTATACAGCGGTGCCTACAGCCTACAGCCTGTCAATAACGACATTTAATAAAGGTCAATATATACACAATCTAACCACAGAATGCCTGCAGCGTGGATGCACGCCATTCGGTCCATCGAGACCACACCAAGCATCTGAAGAACATCACATCTCGACCCAACCTCCCCCTGCATCTCCTACGTCTAAGTTACCTAAGCTGCCCGCCTTTGGACTGTGCGAGGAAACCAGAACAACCACAGGAAACCCATGCAGAGATAGAGAGAACGTGCAGGCCCCATTATGACAGCCACCTGAGGCTGAAATCGAACCTGGGTCTTTGGTTTTAAGAAACACGAGTGCTTACCACTGAGCCACCATGCCATCATCTTGAGAATGGCAGATGAAAATTCACGATTTGCTTTTCCTCCCACTCATGAATTGTTCATTTCTTTTTTGAAAATTTCCTGGAGATGTCGCCCGAGTATGGTATAGTGACACTCTTTGAAACAGTCTGTGACTTTGTCTTTCAAGAGACTCTTTAAGTCATAATCATGACCAATTGCCATGTTACTTATTTTCGTGTCACT
>NW_025156046.1:0-1454 GCF_004010195.1 Chiloscyllium plagiosum
GCATCTGCAGACCTCACTTTCTCCTCATACTTTATCTTGTATTTTATTTAAGGGAATATATTCAGCCTATACACACAGGCTGGTCAGACCATCCTCCCCACTATCAATACCATTGCCAATTTTCTTGTCATCTGGAAACTAACCAATTAAACAATTAAACTAACCAATTAAACTTTCTAATTCACATTCAAGCAAATGCACTTCTGCAGGACAAAACGAGACAAGAGAATACAGGTTGGACTGTAGGACCCTGGGAATCCCTGAGGATCACTGTGCATGTGCACTGGTCCCTTAAGGTATCAGGGCAGGTGGGTAAAGGGAGGGAGGCCTATGGGATAGTTGCCTTTATTATCCGAGGCACAGAGTTGAAGAGCAGGGAGGTGATGCTGGAACTGTCTAAAACATTGGTTAGGCCACAGTGAGAGTACGGTGTGCAGTTCTGGAATCCACATCATGGGAGGGATGTGCGTGCACAGGAGAGGGGGCTCAGGAGATTTCCCAGGATGTGGCCTGGGCTGGAGAGTTTCAGAGATGAGGAGAGATTGGACAGAGTGAGATTGATTTCCTTAGAACATAGGAGACTGTGGGAGGTCATGATTGTCATGTATAAAATTATGAGGGGCATTGACAGAGTAGATAGGAGGAACCTTTCCCGTTAACGCAGAGATCAATGACCAGGGAGCTGGGATATAAGGTAAGGGGCAGGAGGTTTAGAGGGGGATGTGAGGATAAGCCTTTTACAGCCTGAGAGGGTGGGAGAGGCAGGAATCCTCATCACATTGAAGAGGGATTGAGATCTATATGTGCAATGTCAAGGTACACAAGGCTATAGGCCAACTGCTGGAAAACGGGATTAGAATTGCGAGAGGTGTTTTGTTTTTACTAGTGTAGACCTGATGGGCCGAAGGGCCTATTTCTGTTCTGTACATCTCTAGGACTCCAGGGCTAGGTATATACCACAGAGAAAGAGGTATAACTGGGAGAAAGGTAATATGATGCGATTAGGCAAGATTTAGGATGCATCCGATGAGGAAGGAAACTGCAGGAGATGGGCACATTAGAAATATGGAGCTTGTTCAAGGAACAGCTGCTGTGTGTCCTAGGTGAGTATGAGGCAGGTAGTTGTCGAGAGAGAGAACCATGGTTTACTAAAGATGTTGTAGCTCTTGTCAAAGGAAGGAGAAGGCTTATGTGAGGATGAGGCGTGAAGGCTCAGTTTCGGGGATTGGGAGTCATAAGTTAGCCAGAAAAGATCGAAGGAGAGGGCTAAGAGGAGCCAGGAGGGGTCATGAGAAGCTGGTGGCGGATCGGATCAAGGAAAACCCTGAGGCCTTCTATAGGCAGATCAGGAATAAAAGAATGACGAGAGTAAGATTAGTTAAAGATAATCGTGGGAAGTTGTGTGTGGAATCGGAGGACATGGGGAAGGGCTTAATGAATACTTTTCACCAGTA
>NW_025156047.1:0-1454 GCF_004010195.1 Chiloscyllium plagiosum
CAGAAAGTAGAATTGCTTGTTCTGAATTCCTACTATGTACTGACAGTGATGACTCTTTTTACTGATTATTTGAAGATCTGAAGATGGAACTTTCAAAATTAACAGATCGATCTCCTGCTCCTCGGATGCTGCCTGACCTTCTGTGCTTTCCCAGCGCCGGACTTTCCTACACTGACTATCCAGTAACCGCTGTCCTCACTTTGACGTCAATGTCTGACAGTCACTCAATCCATCGGGACCAGCCCGATTTTTGACTGTGATTCTGTGAGAAGGAGCAAAGCTTTTTGGTTCCTATTTGAGTGCATTTTCAGCATCAGTGGGATTGGATGAGAGACCCGCCTTTGCAGCCTACTGAGCGTGGAGCCTGAAACAGCTATACAGCCTGGAAAGAGGAATTCATAGCAGGGAGGGACTCTATTTGTGTTTGTCTGCAGCTAAAGGTTTGGCCATGGAGAAACCGGAGGAATTCTGCCCCATGGAGAAACCATGGAAGTATGGCGACTGTGGGAAAGGCTTTTATGCCCCGTCTGACCTTGAGACTCATTGGCAGTCACACCAGGGAGAGGCCCTCCACTGCCCAGAGTGCGGGAAGACCTTTACCCAGGCCTCCCACCTGCTGACCCACTGGCACATCCACACGGGCGAGAGGACCTCCAGCTGCGGGAAGGCCTTCAGTAATTCCTCCGTCCTGCTGATCCACCGGTGGATCAACACAGGCGTAACGCCCTTCAGCTGCCCCGAGTGCGGGAAGGCCTTCAGTAATTCACCTGCTGACCCACTGGCACATCCACACGGGCGAGAGGACCTCCAGCTGCCCCAAGTGCGGGAAGGCCTTCAGTAATTCCTCCGCCCTGCTGATCCACTGGTGGATCAACACAGGCGTAACGCCCTTCAGCTGCCCCGAGTGCGGGAAGGCCTTCAGTTATTCCTCTGCCCTGCTGAGGTACTGACAGGTTCAGTGCGGGAAGGGCTTTACCTACTCCTTCCACCTGCAGAGCCATCGCAGGAGGTTTGAAGGAGCGACGGCCGAGTGCCATTATCGACTGGACTGTCAACCCAGTTCCGGGGACTCCCAGGTTTGAATTTCACCGCGGCAGATGGTGGAATTGGAAATCAGTCAGAAATCTGGAGTTCAGAATCTAACGATGAAACCATTTTTGGGGAGTGGGGGTGGAGAAATTCCTATGTGATTCACTCACTTCCTTTTTAGAGAAAAGATTCACTCAGTCGTCCCAGCTGCATCCTTTATCCGGTCTGACCTGCACATGACTCTAGACCCACAGCCATGAAAAACTTAGTTGGAGACAGGGTATAGGTTGAAATTGCTGAGTGAGGCAATACTTCCTATGGGTTCAGGCTTTACCACGGATCCAATTACAAAGGGACAGCTCAGTACTGACCAATAGTAAAGAAAGGCAGGAGGATGGGAGTGTGTGGGCTTTGACCTTGAGCTG
>NW_025156048.1:0-1454 GCF_004010195.1 Chiloscyllium plagiosum
AGTTTGTTTCTTGTAATCGTTAAACATGCTCTGCCAACTGTAACATGTGAGCTTTCAATCACTTGCAAAAGATCACCACATCATACAGATAAACTGCACAATTTGTTCATCTGGCCGCAACTCTGTTCCTGAGTCTTAAATGTGGTGGTGCATTATTTATTCACATGACGTACTCTAACTTTTTTTTGTCATATCTGGTATCTTTACCAGATAGTTGAACTGACTCATTTTTTTTTTATTTGAAAGGGGGCACTAAACTTGGCTTTGAAGGGATTTCTTACCACTGGTGGCAATACTAACACGTCATCCCCACGGGAAATCATCAATATTTCAGAGTTTTTATCTGCCACCTGCTTCATTCCATGCTGTGTCCTCTTCAGGTACTGTTTAGCTAACTCACCTACTCCATCTAATCTCTCCTTCACCTCATACACATAATCCAGGTGTGAGATTTCCGACTTCGGTCCTGTCAATTTATATTTAATAAATTTCAAAGGACCTCTCACTTCATGTACGAATATTAAATCAAAGGAAGTAAAGTGAATAGATTTATTTGGGGCATCTCTAATGGCAAACCAATATAATGATACACCTTTATTCCAATCATTCGGGTAATTCTGACAGTACGCTGTTAATATTGTCTTCAGCATCTGATGCCAACTTTCCAAGGCTCCCTGGGATTCGCACTTGATTTAAACTGCTGTGTGCAGAAGCTATCCATGACGTCCTTAAACAGCTGCGCGGTAAAATGAGACCCTTGGTCTGACTGAATCACACTGCGTAGCCCACAGTGAGTAAAGAAAGCTACTAACTCCTCTACCTCCCTTTTTGCCTCAATACCCCATATGGAATTGCCTCTGGAAATCTGGTGGACACGTCCATTATGATCAGCAGATATTAGATTCCACTTTAATTTGGAAAGGGGAGCTCCACAATTAATCATAACTCACGTGAAAAGTTCTTCGAATACACGAATTGACAACAATGGTGCTGGTTTTAATACTGCCTGTGACTTACCTACCATTTAGAATGTATGACATGTACAACAAAAATTAACCACGTCCTTATTCATTCCAGCCACTAGAAATGTTTTAGCCTGAGTCTTCCATGCATCAACTCCTTTGGCTTTTTCTTTCGGTTTTCCTTCCTGCTGTAACTTACGACAGTGGGATCTTGTTACTACACAGTCTGGAAAAATCCCTGGGTACTTTTATTGTAATTCCCCTGTTCCCTGGCCTTACGTTGGCTTCTCCACCACAAGGGGTGCCTTTCCCACCTTGGATCCTGCTAAATCACTCCCAAGAACAAACTGTATTACTGGAACTGACCCTCTGTCACTCAATCTCACTGTTACTTCCCCAACCGTGATGTGGCACTCCAACCTGATGTTACACAAGGGAATGCTTAATTTCTGACCCGAATCCACAAATTATCATGCTGTTGAGTAACATGTC
>NW_025156049.1:0-1454 GCF_004010195.1 Chiloscyllium plagiosum
ATGAAGGATCCATTCAAAGGAATTGAGGGTGTTGATGCTCCATTTGAAGAAGACACAATGATCAACGTAAGGGCAGATCTTATTGTTGAAGTGGGCATGCTGCAGGATGACTTGAACAAACTGAGTGCTTTGAAAAAATAGTTGCAGTTGCGGTACTTTGTGGAAACGTGTGCGGTCATATGTTTGGTGGTAAGAGTCGAGGCACAAACAATTTTATGAAAGCAGAAAGAATTCAAAGTTCAATTTTCTCTTATGTTTCACATGCAGTTTCAGTTGGTGTTTAGGAAGGCAAATACAATGCAGGCGTTCAGTTCAAGCAAATAGGAAAGCACGGGCAGAGGTTGAGGCCTCAGTCAATTGGAGGCTCTGGGCAGATGCATTTGGAACATTAAGCGTAGGTATTGGTGATGATATGTTTTGAGTGGTGGATCGGAGGTTCATAATGGCTGCCTCAGTGGCGGGTGGATCGGAGGTTCATAATGGCTGCCTCAGTGGCGAGTACCCATGTCTTGCGGCCTCAGCGATGTTGGTTCAATATCTACTTTGGATGACTGTGTATTTGGAGTTTGCACATTCCTCCCCAGACGAAAGATGAGCGGCTGACGTTCTTTGGTCATGGGAAATGCAGAGTTTCAGGAATTGAGTAGAGGTGTGAGTTTGGGTGTGATTCCCTTCGCAGGATTAGTGGGGGCTACTTGGTCCGAATGGCGGGGTTCCATATTGTAGGTATTCCGTTAGAACAATGTTGGTTGCTGAGGCCTTGTCATAAGACTTTTTTTTAAAAAAGGGGACAGCTTCCATATAAACACATGGTTTCAAGTGAATCTCTTGAACGATATAAAGAGTGGAGGGGCATTCTTCAGGAGGATATTATAAATGTCAATCGAGGATTTGAGATGTCATCAGAACGTAAAGCTCAGTGTAGTCTAAAGAGAATCTACCTTAATTAAGAACTTGAGACCAAATAGGACTTTAAGATGAAAGAGCTCACCATTGTCTTGAATCTCAGCAGATGGAGAGACATATAATGTTCACTTCGCGTCAGTTTACACCATGGACAACGACATTACGGGTACAATTAAATATTGATATTTTGAAAGTCGTTCACATTGAAAAGGGGAAGGGCTGGAGGACTTGGAAAATATAGAGTTGGATATTTCTCTGGGATCTGATCTCCTGTATCCCGGAAACTTGTGGGAAGTTAGGGAAAGAAACCTTTGAAACTTTCGTAGAAATATTTTTATCATCTATTATGACAAGTGGGGCGCCGAATGACCAGGGGATGGCTATTGTGCCTTTGTTTAGAAAGGAATTCACGGAGAAGCCTGGGAGCGACAGATGATTGTGTTTGGTTATGGTCGTGGATAAGTTGTTTGGTGCAATTCTAAATGATAGGCTTTATATGAATGTTTAGATACAAAGAATGAATCGGGATAATCAGCATTGTTTTGCAC
>NW_025156050.1:0-1454 GCF_004010195.1 Chiloscyllium plagiosum
TTAGGAATGCGAAATAACTGCTGGCCTATACAGTGACACCCTCATTCTGTAAAGGCATATAATGTTAGAACTCAACAATTAAAATGATTCAATATTTGCAAAACGGTTTGCTTTGATCTTGACTAGATATTCACTAAGAGTGGTAAACTGAGGATTAAAATATTGTTTCTTTATAATAATATTCAGAGATTATTAACCAGAATTGTTTTGTCATTCAAGAGTCTCATTTATTCAAGAATTCTATATTTCCCTTATTTTCCCTCGTTCTTCATCTTGACTAGATATTCACTAAGAGTGGTAAACTGAGGATTAAAATATTGTTTCTTATAATAATAATATGAGATTATTAATCAGAATTGTTTTGTCATTCAAGAGTCTCATTTATTCAAGAATTCTATATTTCCCTTATTTTCCCTCGTTCTTCCGCAGGATCTGTACTGGGACTCTGTTGTTTATGGCGTACAAAAAATGACTTAGATGAAAATATAAATGATGTATTAGTAAATGCAAAGGTTGGGGGAATAGTGGATGTGTGGAGGGTTACGAAATATTACAGTGGGACATAGAAAAGCTGCAGATATGGGCGGAGAAATAGCAGATGGAGTTTAATCCATGTAAGTGTGAGGTGCTGCTCTTTGAGAGATTAAATAATAAGGAAAAGTATATGGTGAAAGACGGGACCCTGAACAGCTTTGTTGTTCATGGGAATCGTGTCATTCAAGTCCACGTCTCCCTCAAAGAGAACATGCAAGTAGATAAGGTGGTAAAGATGGCATTTGGCATGCCTGTCTCTATTGGTGAGCAAATTGATTACCAGAGTCAGGTTGTCATGTTGCAGCTTTATAAGACTTTGGTTAGGTCATACTTAGAGTACTGTGTTCACTTGTGTTCACCACATTACAGGAAGGATGCAGTGGCTTCGGAGAGGACGCAGAGGGTGTTGACTAGGATGCTGCCTTTTTTAGAGGGTATGACCTATAATGAGATGCCAGAAAAGCTCAGGATATTTTCACTGGAGCAGTGGACTTTGAGGGGAGACTTAATCAGATCAGGCAAAATTATGAGATGTATAGATAAGGTTAACAGTCAGAATGATTTTCTGAGAATTGAAATGTCAAAAACTATGTGGCATGCACTTAAGGTGGACGGGTGGGGTGGGTGGATGGTGGGGACTTCAAAGGAGATGCAAGGGGCAAATATATATTTTACAGAGAGTGTTAGTTGTCTGCAATGGACTTCTGGGGTGGTGGTGAAGGCAGATACAATTGGAGCGTTTAACAGTCATTTAGATTGGCACATGACTATAGAAAGACGGAGGGTTTTTGGCCAAGGGCAGGCAGAAGGGAGGAGTTTCATTTGGCATCATGCTCGGGATGATGTCATTGGGAACGTGTCCATTCCTGTGCTGCACAGGTCAATATTCTATGCTCATTTCAAGTGCAATAATGTGTAAC
>NW_025156051.1:0-1454 GCF_004010195.1 Chiloscyllium plagiosum
GCGCTGCCAGACACTGAACGTTTCGACAGTAAATGAAGGAGTTCACTCTGCACCTCAATTTTGCTTCATAAGAATGTGGGAAAGTCATTCAGTCCATCAAAACTATTGTGAAAAAATAGAGACAGCCTATTCCGTCCCTCTGCCTGTTATATAGGAAGCTGAAAAGTGTGTTGCTGGAAAAGTGCAGCAGGTTAGGCAGCATCCAAGGAGCAGGCGATTCGACGTTTCGGGCATAAGCCCTTCTTCAGGAATACTGTGAAGATATTGCAAGTTGTATTTTAAAAGTATACGGGAACGTATATACACATCTTCAAATCTAGTGGCCCGATTTGTTCTGAAAGAAATGATTGGGTCTCCAGCATCTGCAGTCCTCACTTTCTCCCTGTTACACAGGAAGACAAGCTCTCTGTCCAACACTACACGTCACTTACACAGGATCAGAAAGAGACAAATTCACACTCGGAGTCATTTACAAAGGAACACGAAGGGGTCATTCAGCTTTAAAGTCACGAACAGGTAGGTTTCAGAGATGATCCAAAATCACAAACAAATGGAGCAGGGACTGAACAGATAGCCTGCTCCACTTTGTACCTCGTGGCTATATTACTCATCGTACATATGTGTGACATTAACATGGTTTCCTGGGAGTAAGAATGAAGACAATCTTTAACCAGTTTCAAAGTCATCTTCTATCGCTGAGAGAGCAGACCCGTGTTCTCTCTAGAAGTCAGAAGCTGGTGGTGAATGGCTAACTGTTGCACAATGAAGGTATTATGGCTTGTGACAGGACTGTGTACAACGTAACATTGATTGCAGAGTCACACAGTAACTGTACATGAAAGTGTTCAGAGTTCATTCAGAGCCTGTACCTTACTGTCAATCGAAATGATGTCTTTGCACAGGCACATAAACTATCAGGAATCGACCATCCTAAAGAAAGTATGGAAGTTCTTACCTTATCAATGGTTGCTTGATACATAATGAGGGTCCGTCCATAATCATCAAGTTTCAAGTTCTTATTCTCGCACAGCGCTGCAGATTAAACAGATAGTCACTACATTCTCTCCTTATGGTAACATCATGCCAGGGTTCAGTCTGATGAAACTCCTTTGCACTGTCTCGGTGACATGGAGATCATTATTTATAAAGCAGACTCAGCTATACACAATATCCTAAATACTGGCTCAACAGAACACTATCATTGAGTAAGATACATTTATTCTGGTACTTTAAGAATTTTCCATAACGGACCACATATCCTTTCCGGTTATAACTACTTCCTGCCTCGTAAGAATGCTGTTAGTGACTTATGACTAAAGACATCCAGGTCCTTTTCAACAACAGCCCTTCCCAACCTCTTAATATTTAGTAAAGTTAAATGTCAATAATGTTATTTGTTGTTAACATCTGAATCATTTTTCTTTCTTGTGCACAGCTATTGCACAAGAACTCAT
>NW_025156052.1:0-1454 GCF_004010195.1 Chiloscyllium plagiosum
CACATACATACATACATACATAGAATAATAAAAAAAACAACCGGGGGGGGGAGAAAAAATCGCTAAATAGAGAACAAGTAAATAAATCTCTCTCCCCACCCCAAGATAGTATGAAACAATAATGTAAGAAAAAAAGAAAAGAATGGGGGGATATAAACCAGAGTGGAGGAAAGGCATACCAACATCCATTATCTCTTACAATTTATCTAAGAGAGTCCAAGAATCCCTTAGACTTTTCTGGCGATCTGAAGTTATACACGGATCCTTCATGGTTAAACCGTAGCGTCGCTGGGTTGTGTAAGGAGTACTGAATATTTAAGTCCCTTAAACAGTTCTTCGCCTCATCGAATGCTTTCCCCTTTCGGACCAGAGCTGGGGAAACGTCCTGTAATAACATGATCTTGGATCCTTTATAGATCATGGCTTCGGAATGTTTTCCAAGATTTCTACAAGCTTCTAGGAGTATCTGCCTCTCCCTATAGCTCTGCAGCCGGAACAGGATCGGGCGTGGGCGCTGGTTCGAGCTGGGCTCACATATTGCGACCCGGTAGGCCCATTCTACGCTTACCTGTCCTGATCCATTTTCCAGATTTAAAAGTTTTGGCAGCCACTACTCGAGAAACGCTGTAAGCTGGCCTTCCTCTTCCCAGGAAGACCCAGCAAACGAATATTTCTTCAATGTGATTCTCTTAGGTCCGGACTCGCTGTTCGAGAGTCCGGATCTGTTCCACGGCCGATTGCACTGTAGTTTCGGAGGTCGCGGCCTTTAGCTCCGTCCATCCGACTCGGCGCTCGATTTCTTTAATGTCTCGGTCGTGCTTTTGTTTGGCCGAGAGTGAGTCCCATCGACTTCGGGATTCTTCAATGAAAGCGTAGAGTTTAGAGATGATTTCCACAAGGCTTGTCACCGTAGGTACGTCCCCCGGGACGGCTGTGGACGCCTTTGCTGCAGCTGGAGAGGGTGGGGGAGGGGGTCCTGCTTGCTGAGAGCTGCGGGCTCCCTTCCCTTTGGTCATTTTTACTAAAGATTAGATTGTTTAAATTTAATACTAAGCAACTAATTAAATTAAACAGCTAATTTAAATGATTTGGTTAGTGTGGTGGGGGTGGGTGACCCACTTTACCCAAGTCTTGGGAGGAGCACTATAGACTCAGACTTGCTGGGTCGCCGCCATCTTGGATCCCCGTGTTATATTAATTCTGAAGTTCTCTGACCCACAGTGACAAGTTTTGGTGCCTGGAGAGATAGGATGGTCCAGTGAAGGACACAGTGGACAATTAACCATGATCTCTTCCTATTTTTTGACATGCAGCGACATCAAAATATCTGTTCAAACAAACAGATTCCTCATATTAAAATCAGCACACTTCAGACTGGCAGGCCACTTTGTTCAGTACCCTCTGGTTTTGGTTGTTCTTAGCTGTACTTGGATTAGTCTCCCACTCCCCCTCAG
>NW_025156053.1:0-1454 GCF_004010195.1 Chiloscyllium plagiosum
GTTAATGTTGTTAGTAATTCGCAGGGTTAACTGCGCTGTTTGCTGTTGTTAGACATTCAAAGCATTCACTGGGCTGTTTGCTTTTGTTAGAAATTCACAGCGTTCACGGGACTGTTTGATGTTGTTCGTAATTCAGAGCGTTTACTGGTCTGTTTAATGTTAGTAATTTGCAGGGTTCACTGGGCTGTTTGCTGTTGTTAGTAATTCACAAGGTTCACTGGGCTGTTTGCTGTTGTTAATAATTCAAAGGGTTCACTGGGCTGTTTGCTATTGTTAGTATTTCACAGGGTTCACTGGGCTGTTGACTGTTGTTAGTAATTCAAAGGGTTCACTGGGCTGTTTGCTGTTGTTAGTAATTCACAGGGTTCACTGGGCTGTTTGCTGTTGTTAGTAATTCACAGGGTTCACTGGGCTGTTTGCTATTGTTAGTATTTCACAGTGTTCATTGGGCTGTTGACTGTTGTTAGTAATTCACAGGGTTCACTGGGCTGTTTGCTGTTGTTAGTAATTCACAGGGTTCACTGGGCTGTTGGCTGTTGTTAGTAATTCACAGGGTTCACTGGGCTGTTTGCTGTTGTTAGTAATTCACAGGTGTCACTGCGCTGTTGACTGTTGTTAGTAATTCGCATGGTTCACTGGGCTGTTCAGATTAGATTAGATTACTTACAGTGTGGAAACGGGCCCTTCGGCCCAACAAGTCCACACCGACCCGCCGAAGCGTAACCCACCCATACCCCTACATTTACCGCTTACCTAACACTACGGGCAATTTATCGTGGCCAATTCACCTGACCTGCACATCTTTGGACTGTGGGAGGAAACCGGAGCACCCGGAGGAAACCCACGCAGACACGGGGAGAACGTGCAAACTCCACACAGTCAGTCGCCTGAGGCGGGAATTGAACCCGGGTCTCTGGCGCTGTGAGGCAGCAGTGCTAACCACTGTGCCACCATGCCGCCTATACTGTTGTTAGTAATTCAAAGCGTTCACAGGACTGTTTGATGTTGTTAGAAATTCACAGGGTTCACTGGGCTGTTTAATGTTATTAGTAATTCTCAGGGGTCACTGGGCTGTTTGCTGTTGTTAGTAATTCTCAGGGGTCACTGGGTTGTTTGCTGTTCTTAGTAATTCACAGGGTTCACTGGGCCTTTGACTATTGGTAGTAATTCACAGGTTTCACTGGGCTGTTTGCTGTTGTTAATAATTCAAAGATTCCCTTGGCTGTTTGCTGTTGTTCGTAATTCACAGGGTTCTTGTTCTATACGCTGTTGTTAGAATTTCACAGGGTTCATCGGCTTGTTTGCTGTTGTTAGTAATTCTCAGCGTTCACTGGACGGTTTGCTGTTGTTAGTAATTCACATGGTTTACTGGGCTGTTTAATGTTATTCGTAATTCTCAGGGTTCACTGGGCTGTTAGCTATTGTTGGAAATGTGTTGCTGGAAAAGCGCAGCA
>NW_025156054.1:0-1454 GCF_004010195.1 Chiloscyllium plagiosum
TGTTAACTGTTCTGTATTCTGTCCTGTTAATTCATTTCTTGTAATGCTCTCCAACTCGATTATTAACCATACTCATATTGTAGGTACTGAAGTTAGTAATTCATTAAAACAAACATTTTTATTTCTTTTTTATTAAATTATAGATATTGCCTTACAATTGACTGCATGTTCTTCGCCAAAATCTCTTCCTCACAAGGAGGACACACATCACAAAGTGAAGGGCAGCAATCTCTGGAATGTTAACTGTGGAAAAATTATATATTACAGATATAAAAATTGTTAATCCTAATCTAATCAGATACAGATGTGAAATTGTGTCAACATTTCCAGTTCTATATTCACCCTGATTCATATACAGATAATAAATTAGTGTAGATATGTCCCACAACTTGCCCTAATCTTGCTGGAAGATTAATCAACCCCAACTATTTCAGCAAACATAATATGTTTATGGGGAATTTGATCAAGTTAACATTGTTACTTTGTCATTTTCCTTTTATGAAAATCATCACATCAGTTCATCTCCAATGGGACATTATGTAAACCGAGCACGAAACACATTCAACCAACTGCAAAGATTTTCACAGTTGCATTTCATTGTGTAATTACACACTAAACTGACAGCTCCATGAGTGGACAGAACAGGAATGTAATATAAATGAAGCACTGCATGGTTCAAATTCTCACGGTTCTAGATACCACTGCGGTCAGATTCATTTAGATTTCCAAAAGCAGTTAAATTCTATAGTCAGAGATACTCCTCCTTGCACAGTGCCATTGGATTAAGTTGCTCTTCTCCAATTTATAACCTCCATTCAGCATAATTTTACTTTGAGAGATGCCCGCAGTAACACTTGGACACTGGGGTTAGTTGTTCCTCTTTGACCAGGAACCCACACTCGGTAATATTCTAATTGAAAGATGCTGACTGAATCACATTGCCAGTGGAACAGAGTATTCTCTTCAGGCTATTGACCCACATGCAATAGAGTTCTACAATGAAAGGTATCACAGAAAAACAAAACTTGCAAGTGGATTTATGGATAGTATCCTGTTAGTGCTCCACACTTACTACAATGCTGCACTGACAGAAACCACAGAAAAGCAAGAGTACTGGGTCAGAAGTTTCTATTCAAGCAATTACCCATACTCTGTATAAAACTACAAGGACACATCCTCCCAACAACATTAGTCCACAGCAATCATGGGTCCAGCTTAAGGTTCGTGATCCCCGTTCAGTATACCTTCACTCAGAGTAATTCCTGGAGATTCAGATCAACAATTCACCACTTTCCAGTAAAGCACTGGAAAATGCAGAGTGCCTGTGAGCTACTGAGAAAAAGTTCTCTTTTACCTCACTTGAGGAATTATACCACAGAGTTTGTTTGGAAATTTTAACTACATACATTGATATCACACAGCAAGAAATCATACTGCTCCCAACCAATGCCCAG
>NW_025156055.1:0-1454 GCF_004010195.1 Chiloscyllium plagiosum
TTCGACCTGTGTCTTTGTGGGTGTCTGCTGGGTCCGGTTTCCTCCCAAAGTCCAGAGATGTGCAGATTTTGTTGATTGTCCAGTGTTCAAGGATGCTGAAGTTAAATGTATTAGCTATGGAAAATGCACAGCTATAGGGATAGGATGAGGGGATGTACAGAACATAGAAAAACATAGAAACATATCTGGCAGAAACATATCTGCTATTTGTGAGTTGGTGTGGACTATTTGGACTGAATGTCCTGTTTCCATGCAGTCGGATTCTGGGAACGCCGACAGTGTCTGGAGTCATGACCTCCCATGACAGTTCTGAAGGAAGATAATTTCTCTCTTCTGCACCATGTTATCCACAAGAACCTCAGGTGTTTGTCCACACAGTGAGTCCCCAGTTTTACTGTGTCTGCCATGTCTCGGGCCATTTCAGATTAACAATCAAAGAGTGAAATGGTGTTTTCCAGATGACACCTACTAAAGGAAACTGATTCATTGTGGGCTATCCAGCTGTTTGGGAGTTGTTAAGGGGAATAACGAAAGGAAGACATCACTAGGTTAGTGTCAGAGGAGAGGAGGACTGAATAAAACCGGTTTGGGATGCTATCAGGAGAAAATTCACTTCATCTTGCAGGAGGAAAGCCCCCCTTAAAACTCACTAAAATGAGTCGTGACAAAATCACAATATCGGTATAAAAGGGTCCTTCTCAAGATGGGAGCCGATTACTCGTGGTGTTCCAAAAGGGTCAGTGCTGGGACCACAACGTTTCACCGTATACATTAATGGTGTGGATGAAGAAACTCCGGGCACTCTGGTTAAGTTTGCAGATGATACAAAGATAGGCGGAGGGACAGTTAGTACTGAGGAGGCAGGGAGGCTGCAGAAAGATTTAGACATTTCAGGAGAGTGAGTTAAGAACTTACAGATGGAATACACTGTGGGAATGTGCGAGGTCATGCACTTTGATTGGAAGAGTGGAGGCATGGGCTAGTTTCTAAATGGAGAGAAAATGTAGAAATGTGAAGTGCAAACGGACGTGGCGAACTTGCAGGTCGAGACGATAGTTAAGAGGACAAATATAATGTTTTAATTCACCGTGAGGGGACTAGAATATCAAAGCAGAGGCTTTATAAAGGCTCTGCTCAGAACACATTTCTTTTTCTGTGCGCATTTTTGGCTCCATATGTTAGGGAGGATGCACTGGCCCTGGACCAATTCCAGAGGTAGTTCACGTGAATGGTCCCAGGGATGAAAGGTTTAACAATGAGGAATGTTTGGGGACTCTGGAACTATATGATTTGGAGTTTAGAAGGATGGAAATGGGGAGATCTAAATGAAACTTATGGAATACTGAATGGCCAGTGCAGAGTGGATTTTTGGAATATGTTTCTATTGACAGGAGAGACCAGGAAATGACTGCAAAGTCTTAGAGTAAAGGGAAGACCCTTTAGAACAGAGATAA
>NW_025156056.1:0-1454 GCF_004010195.1 Chiloscyllium plagiosum
CATGCCTTAGGGAGAGTGTGGTAGTTACATCGAATCCTTAGGGTGGGTGTTGCAGTTACATCGATGTCTTAGGGAGCGCGTGGTAGTTACATTCAAGTCTTAGGGGGTGTGTGGTAGTTACATCGATGCCTTAGGGAAAGTGTGGTAGGTACATCCATGCCTTAGCGAGGGGGTGGTAGTTATATCGATGCCTTAGGGAGGGTGTGGTAGTTACATCCATGCCTTAGCGAGGGGGTGGTAGTTATATCGATGTCTTAGGGAGAGTGTGGTAGTTACATCGATGCCTTAGGGAGTGTGTGGAAGTTACATCCATGCCTTAGGGAGAGTGTGGTAGTTACATCCATGCCTTTGGGAGAGTGTGGTAGGTACATCCATGCCTTAGGGTGGGTGTGGTAGTTACATTGATGTCTTAGGGAGGGTGTGGTAGTTACATCCATGCCTTAGGGAGGGTTAGGTAGTTACATCGATGTCTTAGGGGGATGTGTGGTAGTTACATTGATGCCTTAGGGAGGGTATGTTAGTTACATCCATGCCTGAGGGAGAATGCGGTAATTACATCGATGTCTTAGGGAGGGTGTGGTAGTTACATCGATGTCTTAGGGAGAGTGTGGTAGTTACATCGATGCCTTAGGGAGAGTGTGGTAGTTACATTGATGTCTTAGGGAGAGTGTGGTAGTTACATCCATGCCTTAGGGTGGGTGTGGTAGTTACATCGATGTTTTAGGGAGAGTGCGGAAGTTATATCCATGCCATAGGGAGAGTGTGGAAGTTACATCGATGTCTTAAGGAGGGTGTGGTAGATACATCGATGCCTTAGGGAGGGTGTGTTAGTTACATCCATGCCTTAGCGAGGGTGTGATAGTTATATCGATGTCTTATGGAGAGTGTGGTAGTTACATCAATGTCTTAGGGAGGGTGTGGTAGGGTGTGGTAGATACATCGATGCCTTAGGGAGGGTGTGTTAGTTACATCCATGCCTTAGCGTGGGTGTGATAGTTATATCGATGTCTTATGGAGAGTGTGGTAGTTACATCAATGTCTTAGGGTGAGTGTGGTAGTTACATCAATGTCTTAGGGAGGGTGTGGTAGTTACATCCATGCCTTCGGGAGAGTGTGTTAGTTACATCCATGCCTTAGCGAGGGTGTGATAGTTATATCGATGTCTTAAGGAGGGCGTGGTAGTTAAATCGATGCCTTAGGGAGGGTGTGGTAGTTACATCCATGCCTTAGGGAGAGTGTGGTAGTTACATCGATGACTGAGGGAGGGCGTGTTAGTTACATCCATGCCTTAGGGAGATTGTGGTAGTTACATCGATGCCTTAGGGTGGGCGTGGTAGTTACATCCAAGTCTTAGGGGCGGTGTGGTAGTTACATCCATACCTTAGGGAGAGTGTGGTAGTTATATCCATGTCTTAGGGAGGGTGTGGTAGTTACATCGATGCCTTAGGGAGGGT
>NW_025156057.1:0-1454 GCF_004010195.1 Chiloscyllium plagiosum
GGACTGCTATTCTCTATGTTATACACAGAGACTACAATTCTCCATCTAAGACACAGGGACTGCTATTCTCTATATTATACACAGAGACTGTCATTCTCTATATTATACACAGGGACTTCTATTCTATATATAAGACACAGGGACTGCTATTCTCTATATTATACACAGAGACTGCAATTCGCTATGTTCGACTCAGGGACTGCTATTCTCTGTATTATACACAGAGACTGCTATTCTCTATATTATACACAGGGACTGCAATTCTCAATATTATACACAGGGACTGCTATTCTCTATGTTATACACAGAGACTGTTATTCTCTATATTATACACAGGGACTTCTCTTCTCTATATAAGACACAGGGACTGCTATTCTCTATATTATACATAGAGACGGCTATTCTCTATATTATACACAGGGACTGCTATTCTCTATATTAAACACAGAGACTGCTATTCTCTATATTATACACAGGGATTGCTATTCTCTATATTACACACAGGGACTGCTATTCTCTAGATTATACATAGAGGCGGCTATTCTCTATATTATACACACGGACTGCTATTCTCTATATTAAACACAGAGACTGCTGTTCTCTATATTATACACAGGGACTGCTATTCTCTATATTATACACAGAGACTGCTATTCTCTATATTATACACAGGGACTAATATTCTCTATATTATACACAGAGACTGCTATTCTCTTTATATTAGGCCAGGGACTGCTATTATCTATATTAACACAGGGACTGCTATTCTCTATATTATACACAGAGACTGCAATTCGACTCAAGGACTGCTATTCTCTGTATTATACACAGAGAATGCTATCCTCGAAATTATACAAAGAGACTGCTATTCTTTATATTATACACAGGGACTGCTATTCTCTATATTATACTCAGAGACTACTATTTTATATATTAGACACATCGACTGCTATTCTCTATATTTATTCTCTATATACACAGGGACTGCTATTCTCTATATTATACACAGAGACGGCTATTCTCTATATTATACACAGGGACTACTATTTTCTATATTAGACACATCGACTGCTATTCTCTATATTATACACAGAGACTGCTATTCTCTATATTATACACAGGGACTGGTATTTTCTATATTATACACAGAGAATGATATTCTCGAAATTAGACACAGGGACTGCTATTCTCTATATTATACATAGGGACTGCTATTCTCTGTATTATACACAGAGACTGCTATTCTCTATATTATACACAGGAAATGCTATTCTCTATATTATACACAGAGACTGCTATTTTCTATATTATACTCAGGGACTGCTATTCTCTATATTATACACAGAGACTGCTATTCTCTATATTTTCCACAGAGACTACAATTCTCGATATAAGACACAGGGACTGCTATTCTCTATGTGATACACAGAGACTGTTATTCTCTATATTATACA
>NW_025156058.1:0-1454 GCF_004010195.1 Chiloscyllium plagiosum
CCTCCTGCTTTCATTCATGTTTTCTAATGTACCTGTAACTGATACCAGCTCCACCACATTTAGTACAATGCCTTGGCTCCAAGCCTAGTTGCGTCATTCCCTAATACTCTCATCCAAGCACGATTCAGGTGAAGACCATTCCATCGGAATTGCTCCCTTCTTCCCCAGTACTGGTGACAATTTCCGATGAATTCAAACCCATTTATTCCATACCAATCTTTCAACCACGCATCTACCTCCAAAACGTTTGTTAACACTGTGCCAATTAACGGATGCTGCCTGAACTGCTGTGCTCTTCCAGCACCACTAATCCATAATGTGCCAATTAACCCCTGGCTAAATTAGCAAAACAGAGATCATTACCTTTTTGGTTCTGCTTTCTACTTTAGAATTTGGCTGTTCATATCACTTAGCAAAAACTCTGTCCTAGATTTCTCTATGTCGTTGTTGCGTACATTGACCACGACCAATAGATATTTGTCCTCGCACTCCACATTCATCTGCAGCCCAGATGAGATATCCTAAACCCGAGCACCAGGCCAGCAGCGCATCCTCCAGGACTGTCGTTCCTGATCACAGAGAATAGCGTCTGTGCCTCTAACCATAATCTTTCCAATGACAACAGAATTTATCTTCTTTTCCCCTCGAATGGTTTGTCAAATTCGGTGCTGCAGCCAACTGGCTCATACTCCCGGCAGACCCCATTTCCACCCACGCATGGATCAAATCTCTTGAATCTGTTAGACAGAGAGAGTGTCTGAGGGTACTTAAACTCTACCTCCACAGACCATCTCCCTGACTTATTTAAAGCCACCCTTGCAAGAGGATTCGCAGTAGGTTATGTTCAACTAGGAGAAAGTGAGGACTGCAGATGCTGGAGACCAGAGTTGAAAAATGTGGTGCTGGAAAAACACAGCGGGCCAGGTAGTATCTGACGTCTGCTTCAGGACTTATGCCCGAAACGTCGATTCTCTTGCTCCTCGGATACTACCTGGCCTGCTGTGTTTTTCCAGCACCACATGTTTCAACTCTGGTCTCCAGTATCTGGAGTCCTCATTTTCTCCTTGTTTAAAGCCACACTCGCGTCTCTCTGAATACTGGTTGATTTGAGTTAGCTGATCTAAAGAGCGTGACTTTCTCCTGGATAACAGCATCGAGGTAAAACGCCCTCTCTCCGATATGTCACAAACTTTGAAGCTCCGACTCCAGCTCATCGACTCTGAGCTGGAATTCTTCCAGCAAACTTCATTTGCTGTAGACATGATCACTGTGAGCTACAAAGGGTCCACCATCTCCCACATCATGCAGAAACTACTCATTTCCCGACCGTCCATACTTGTTTTATTTAACAAGTTTTCTATTTCAATTTTTATAAACAAACTGTTTTTGTATCTTTGGTTATGCAAGTTGTAAACAATAAGTTAAGAAGATTCAATTTAACGCAGATTAAAATT
>NW_025156059.1:0-1454 GCF_004010195.1 Chiloscyllium plagiosum
CGAGTATTGAAAGCCGACATTCACTGGTCAGCATACATGTTAGGGTTCCTACAGTTCCCCAAGATCAACTTGTGGGGACCTTCCTGAATATGGTCCTCACCATCCTCTCACTGTGTGGCCTTGACACTGAGATAAAGCCTATCAAAACTAGTTCTTGTGCTAACAGATTCCCAGATGAAATCATCACTCATTGTACATCATAAAAACCCATGAAAGGGCCTGTCTCCACCACTTTGACACTGTGCAGTGCCTTATCTCATTTATTATCTGGGAAGGGAAATGTCACAGAATTATAGAGTCATCGGGTCTGACAGCATAAAGACAGCACCTTTGGCCCATACTGGTCTCGGATGGCCAGAAAATAAAACACGGTGCATTACAGCGCTGTACAAGCCCTTTATGCAACCTTTTGGCTAATAATGGACACTAGACTAAAACGACATAGAACATTACAGTGCTGTAAGGGCCTATATGGAACCGCTTGCTTGAAAATAGAGTTAGACTCGTAGAACATAACAGCGTAGTACAGGCCTTATATGGAACCGCTCGGCTAATAAAGGCAGTTAGACTCATAGAACATGGAACATTACAGTGCAGTACAGGCCCTTTATGGTGGAACCACTCGGCTAACTAAGCGTGTTAGACTCAGAAAATCGAACATTACAGTGCAGTACAGGACCTTTGTGGAACCGCTCGGCTATTACAGGAAGTTACTCTCACAGAACATGGAGCATTACAGCACAGTACAGGGCCTTCGTGGAACTGCTCGGCTAAATAAGTGTGTTTGACTAATAAAACACAGAACATTACAGCGCAGTATTACATTACATGCCGCATATGGAACCGCTCGGCTAATACAGGTAGTTAGATTCATAGAACATGGTGCATTACAGCGCAGTACAGGCCCTTCGTGGAACCGCTTGGCTAATAAAGGATGCTTGACTAATACAACACAGAACATTACTGTGCAGTCCAGGTCCGATATGGAACCGCTCGGCTAATACAGAAAATTAGACTCATAGAACATTACAGCGCAGTACATCCCCTTTATGGAACCGCTTCGCTAATAAAGGAAGTTAAACTCATAGAACTTGGTGCATTACAGCGCAGTACAGGCCATTCATGGAACCGCTTGGCTAATACCGGAAGTTAGACTAATACAACATAGAACATTACAGCACAGTACAGGCCCTTTATGGAACTGCTTGCCTGATAAAGGAAGTCAGACAGGTACAATATAGAGCATTAAAGCACATTACAGGCCCTTTATGAAACCGTTCCACCAATACAGCATGATTGACTAATACAAAATAGAACATTACAGTGCAGTACAGGCACTTTATGGAACTGGTCGCTGGATATTGGAAGTTAGGCTTATACAACATTGAACACTACAGCGCAGTACAGGCCCTTTGTGGAAACACTCAGCTAACACAGCGTGTTAGACTCAGAAC
>NW_025156060.1:0-1454 GCF_004010195.1 Chiloscyllium plagiosum
GTTAAAATCCCTGACCATAACCACCCTATTATTCATACAGATAACTGAGATCTCCTTACAGGTTTGTTTCTCAATTTCCCTCTGACTATTAGGGGGTCTATAATACAATCCCAATAAGGTGATCATCTCTTTCTTATTTCTCAGTTCCACCCAAATAACTTCCCTGGATGCATTTTCAGGAATATCTTCCCTCTTGCCTCCCTTTCTATCCTTCCTGTAGCATTTGTATCCTGGAACATTAAGCTGCCAGTCCTGCCCATCCCTGAGCCATGTTTCTGTAATTGCTATGATATCCCAGTCCCATGTTGCTAACCATGTCCTGAGTTCATCTGCCTACCCTGTTAGGCCCCTTGCATTTTAAATAAATGCAGCTTAATTTATTAATCCTACCTTGTCCCTGTCTGCTCTGACTGTTTGACTAGTCTCTGTTCTCAACTGTACCAGTCTCAGATTGATCTCTTTCCTCACTATCTCCCTGGGTCTCACCCCCCCCCTTACTAGTTTAATTCTCCTGAGCAGCTCTAGCAAATTTCCCTGCCAGTATATTAGTCCCCTTCCAATTTAGGTGCAATCTGTCCTTCTTGTACAGGTCACTTCTACCCCAAAAGAGATTCCAGTGATCGAAAAATGTGAATCATTCTCCCTTCAACAGCTCCTCAGCCATGCATTCATCTGCTCTATCCTCCTATTCCTGCCCTCACTAGCTCATAGCACTGGGAGTAATCCAGATATTACTACACTCGAGGACCTCCTTTTTAAATTTCTGCCTAACTCCCTGTAATCTCCCTTCAAAATCTCAACCTTTTCCCTTCCTATGTCGTTGGTTCCAATGTGGACTTCTGACAAACAATGTCCCAGAGCTAGGTACTCTATCACAAGGTGGTCTCAGAGGTAGGTGTAGCACTGAACGGAAGCTCAGAACATATTGCTTTGTAAGAGAGGGAAGAGGACCATTGAGAGGAGATAAAACTGAATAAAGGCCCGTTCCAATTATTTCTTCTACAGAACCTTTTTCGGCAGCAACAGAAGCTTTTCCAGCAGATGAGAGTAGTCCAGGGACAAAGGCTGAAAAGTATTAAGCAGCTATATGAACAGTTTCTGAAGGTAAACGTTGAAAAATTGGGTGACTCGGAAATGTTTGCTGAAACATTGGGAATTATTTTGTATAATACCACATCAATGTTTATACTGTTACAACACGTGGTAAACCCCTTTGCTAATTTAAAACCCGACACACAGAGAAACTCACCTCACGCCGTAATCTGTTAAATTTCAAGAGGAAAAGAGCTATCCCAGATCTCACTATTAACGATTTTATTCTTTAAATCGGAAGAGATCATTAAAACAACAACTGTTTACAGCTCCTTTCTCTTAAAACTATCTTTTACCTCCCACTCTACAATACTGGTCCAATATTTCCCTCTTAAATTTATGGCAAATCAGTTTCTAAACCA
>NW_025156061.1:0-1454 GCF_004010195.1 Chiloscyllium plagiosum
CCATATCCCTCGAACCCCTTCTATTATAGACAATCCAAATACCTTTTAAATTCTGTAATTATACCAGTCTCCACCACTTCCTCTGGCTGGTCATTTCATACATGCACTACTGTGAAAAGGCTCCCCTTTGAGCTCTTTTATGTCTTTCCCCGTTCAGCCAAAACCTTTAGTTCTGCACTACCCCACCCCAGGGAGAAGACTTTGTCTATTTACCCTATCCATGCCTCTCATGACTTTATAAACCTCTAAGGTCATCCCTCAGCCTCCGACGCTCCAGGGAAACCAGCCCCAGCCTATTCAGCCTCTCCCGAGAGCTAATTTTTTCAAATCTGGCAACATGCTGGTAAATCTTTTCTGAACCCTTTCAAGTTTCACACCGTCCTTCTGATGGGCAGGAGACCAGAGTTGCATGCAATATTCCAAGCACGCAATATTCCAAATGTGGTCTCACCAATGTCCTGTAGAGCTGCAACATCACCTACCTCCCAACTCCTTTACTCAGTGCTGTAACCGATAAAGGAAAGCATGCCAAATGCTGTCTTCACTATCCTATCTACCTGGGACTCGACCTTCAAGGAACTGTGAACCTGCACTCCAAGGTCTCTTTATTCAGCAACACTCCCCAGGACCTTGTACACTTTATGCTAAGTCCTACTTTGATTTGCTTTTCCAAAATCCAGCACTTCACATTTATTTAAATTAAACTTCATCATTCTTATACTAATCCAAATGTCTTTTAAATGTTCTAACTGTATCTGCATCCACCCCTTTGTCTGGAATTCATTCCACACACAAACCACTCTCTGGGGGGAAGAAAATGGCGACCCTCATGTCCTTTTAAAATCTTTCTCCTCTCCCTCTTTCAAAATTTGCTCCGTAATCTTGACCCCCAGCCTAGAGAGAGGATTTTGGCCGTTCACCTGATCTATACCCCTCACGATGTTATAATCCTCCTCTGCTCCAGTGGAAAAATTTCCAGCTTATTAACCTGAATGTAGGTATATTCATGGCAGGTCAGGCAGCTTCCGAGGAGCTACCTGATCTGCTGTGCTTTTCCAGCACCACTCTAATCTAGACTCTGGTTTCCAGCATCTGCAGTCCTTGTTTTTACCTTTTACGTCGGTATACTCAGATCTACTTATGATCTGATCAATGCTGGTGCAAGCTCGACAGGCTAAATGCCCTATTCCTGCTCCCAATTTGCACACTCCTAGTCCAGACCAGCAAGATACCATAAAACACAGGAGCAGAAATTAGGCCTCTGAGCCCATCAGGGGTGCTGCACTATTAAGTTCTGGCTGTCCTGGATGCTGCCTGACCTGCTGTGCTGTTCCAGCAATAAAGTTTCAACACTCCTAGTGCAGAACAGCAAGAGACCATAAAACACAGGATCAGAAATTAGGCCTCTGAGCCCATCAGGTGTGCTGCACTATTAAGTTCTGGCTGATAAGTTT
>NW_025156062.1:0-1454 GCF_004010195.1 Chiloscyllium plagiosum
CACCGTTTGATCCCATAAACACAGCCCAGTGTCAGAAATACCGTCGGATCCCATAAACATAGCCCAGTGTCTGAAACACCGTATGATCCCAAAAACATAGCCCAGTGTCTGAAACACTGTCTGATCCCATAAACACAGCCCAGTGTCTGAATCACCATCTTATCCCAAAAACACAGCACAGTGTCTGAAAAACTGTGTGATCCAATAAACACAACACAGTGTCTGAAACACTGTCTGATTCCATAAACACAGCCCAGTTTCTGAAATACCATCTGATCCCACAAACACAGCCCAGTGTCTGATCACCGTATGATCCCACAAATAAAGCCCAGTGTCTGAATCACCGTCACATTCCATAAACACAGCCCAGTGTCTGAATCACCGTCACATTCCATAAACACAGACCAGTGTCTGAAACACCGTCTGATCCCATAAACATAGCCCAGTGTCTGAAACACCATCTGATCCCATATACAAAGTCCAGTGTCTGAAATACCATCTGACTCCAGAAAAATAGCCCAGTTCTGAAACACTGTCTGATCCCAGAAACACAGCCCAGTGTCTGAAACACCGTCTGATCCCAGAAACACAGCCCAGTTTCTGAAACAACGTCTGATGACCTAAACACAGCCCAGTGTCTGTAACACCATCTGATCTCATAAACACAGCCCAGTGTCTGAAACACTGTCTGATCTATTAAACACAGCCCAGTGTCTGAAACACCGTCTGATCCCAGAAACACAGCCCAGTGTCTGAAACACCGTCTGACCCATAAACACAGCTCAGTGTCTGAAACACAGTCTGATCCCATAAACACAGCTCAGTGTCTGAAACATAATCTGATCTCATAAACACAGCCCAGTGTCTGAAACACCGTCTGATCCCATAAATACAGGCCAGTGTCTGAAACACCATCTGATCCCATAAACACAGCCCAATGTCTGAAACACCGTATGATCCCAGAAAAACAGCCCAGTGTCTGAAACACCATCTGATCCCATAAACACTGCCCAATGTCTGAAACACCGTCTGATCCCATAAACACAGCCCAGTGTCTGAAACACGGACAGATCCCATAAACACAGCCCAATGTCTGAAATACCATCTGACCCCAGAAACACAGCCCAGTGTCTGAAACACCACCTGATCCCAGAAACACAGCCCAGTGTCTGAAACACCGTCTGATCCCATAAACACAGCCCAATGTCTGAAACACCGTCTGATCCCAGAAACACAGCCCAGTGTCTCAAAGACCGACTGATCCCACAAAAACAGCCCAATGTCTGAAATACTGACTGATCCCATAAACACAGCACAGTGTCTGGAACACCGTCTGATGACCTAAACACAGCCCAGTGTCTGAAACACTCTCTGAACCCAAAAACACAGCCCAGTGCCGAAAACAGCGTCTGATCCCATAAACACAGCCCAGTGTCTGAAACGCCATCTGATCC
>NW_025156063.1:0-1454 GCF_004010195.1 Chiloscyllium plagiosum
TGGCCTATCCACTCCATTGCACAGACAGTGGCGCAGGGTGAAAACCATCTGGAAGGAGGGAGGGCAGCAGTTCACTGCATCATACAAACTGACACCAACATCAACAGTGCACAGACAGACAGACAGACTCAGTCACACACACACAGACACACAGACGCAGACACAGACTCTGTCTCTCTCTCTCTCTCGAGACTGGTGCAGAGAGGATTGCAATTGTACTGAGAATCATATGGAGAAATGTCTGTGCTCCACAGCATTTGTCTTCAGACGTCTACAAGTGAACTATTGTGGAAGAAGATGAGATAATTTGATTGCACTTTCTGCACGTTCTGCTACTTGCATTTTACTTGCTCTACGCTCTGACAAATGATAAGTGCGAAAGCATTCTCAATGACTCAATGGTGCCAGCAGGTCAATGTTAGACATGTCCACCTCCTTCTCTAATATCTCAGGGACAGCATTGCAAGGGATCAGACAAACTCCTCTCTGTTGCCAAGGCTAGTCTTTGAAGCATGAATGTAGGTGATGCACAGTTATTGGTGCATTCTCAAGCAAACGATGAGTTCTCTACTTTCCCCCTGTAGTTCAAAGATGTGTAGGTTAGACAGACTGGCCGTGCTAAGTGGTCCATAATGCTTAGGGATGTGCTGCTTAGATGGATTAGCCATGTGAAACACAGGGTTAAGGGGATGGGAATAATTGTGGGACACTCTATGGCTGGTCAGTGTGAACTAGATGGAATGAATTCTAAACTGAATGGATTCTATGAAGCCTACTGCTTGCATGGTGGAGTTGGTGAACCAGCAGAGGATTATATCACATCATTTTAAACATACGAGGAAACAAGGTGTTATTCCCCATTTCAATTAATCGTTGTCCCGAAAACAAGAGAGATCCCATTACACAGTGTTTCAGGCCGGAGCAGAACTCTCAAAATAGATTAAGAAGTTAGCCTGGACCCTAACATTTTCCTATTTTGAAGGTAAGGTGCCGTGTTCCAGGTCCAATTCAATTGATCAAACTACTTGAAGTTACGCAAATCACAGTTTATTTGAACACTATAGTAAAAATATAATCAAAGAAAGATGAACGTGGAATAACTTAACTCTATTGGAAATCTTATCAAAACTCAGTAAATTATTTCACTACTAAACATTAACTGTTCCAATGTAGGAACAGCTCATAAACACACCCTGGGCACAACATTCAGAAAAACAAACTGCAGGACATGCAACTCCTGCAACCCAGAAAGGAAAATTCAGAGAGAGTAGCAGCCAGCGACATGTAGTACAGTGTTCAACCCTGGTGAGATCCCGGCTACAACTGCTGCAAACTGCCGACTATACGCCCTGCTTCTTTGAGACCTTGACTGCACTCATTGAGGCTGCTTCTATTGTTCCAAATTTTAAAAAAACTAAGGTCTCACAAACTATTTACTCTAATTGCTCTGGAAG
>NW_025156064.1:0-1454 GCF_004010195.1 Chiloscyllium plagiosum
GCTGCGCTTTTCCAGCAACACATTTTCATCACAAAAAAATGTACCTGCGTAGTATCAATTTTCTCTATTGTGGTAGTTTATAGCATGCACATTGTCATTCCAAGTCATTACTCTTCAAAGACATTTGATTGGTTGCAAAGCATGTTAGATGTTGCTGAAGTAACAGAAGTCACTCTAAAAATGCAAGATTTTCTGCTCCTACCTATGAAAATATGAGATTTCTGAAATTTGTTTCACACAAAACAGAGTTAGAATCATAATGGAACGGTACATCAGCTGCTGCCTGTCATGGTTGGCTGAGCTAATATCGGCTATTTTATGACACAAGTTTCTACTTGGTGGGTGGCACAGTGGCACAGTGGTTAGCACTGCTGCCTCACAGCGCCAGAGACCCAGGTTCAATTCCTGCCTCAGGCGACTGACTGTGTGGAGTTTGCACATTCTCCCCGTGTCTGCGTGGGTTTCCTCCGGGTGCTCTGGTTTCCTCCCACAGTCCAAAAATGTGCAGGTTAGGTGAACTGGCCATGCTAAATTGCCCGTAGTGTTAGGTGCAGGGGTAAACGTAGGGGAATGGGTCTGGGTGGGTGCGCTACGACGGGTCGGTGTGGACTTGTTGGGCCGAAGGGCATGTTTCCACACTAAGTAATCTAAATCTAATCTACTCTGGAGTTGTGTGTGATGACCTCATCAGTGAGTAAATGTCTTGAATTGTTTGCATGCAAATCAACTGAAAAATTGCACAAATTGAAATAATCACCAGGATGTTATGTGGTTTTCACCTTTCATTTCATGAAATCATGCTGTAATACTGTATAACATTTATGTAACTTTTTGCATTTTGAAGTTATACTTGCATATTATCACTGATGTGAGAATTTTATTTTAGACTGGAGGCCTGTGACCAGTGGTGTGCCACAAGGATCACAGATTGATCCACTACTTTTCATCATTTATATAAATGATTTGGATGTAAACACAGGAGGTATAGTTAGTAAGTTTGCAGATGACACCAAATTTGGTGGTGTAGTGGACAGCGAAGAACGTTACCTCAGAGTACCACAGTATCTTGATCAGATGGGCCAATGGGCTGCAGAGTGGCAGATGGAGTCTAATTTAGATAAATGTGAGCTGCTGCGTTTTGGAAAAGCAAACCAGAGCAGGACTTATACACTAAATGGTAAGGTCCTAAACAAAGAGACCATGGAGTGCAGGTTCTTAGTTCCTTGCAGGTTTCAATATATTTACATACTAATGCACTGAAAGCTGTGTCCCCATTCTAGGTGATTAAAGACTTAACAGCAATCTAGGTTTGTTTAATACATTGCATCATTTGTATGACACTTTGATCTTTTACTATAAATTCTGCGTCCTATGATCCAGCCTCACTAGCGACCTGATGAAGGAGCAGCACTCTGAAAGTTTGCACTTCCAAATAAACCTGTTGGACAATAAGC
>NW_025156065.1:0-1454 GCF_004010195.1 Chiloscyllium plagiosum
CCTCTCATTTACCTCTCCACTCTGCAGGCACCCTGCCTGATGAAGGGCTTTTGCCAGAAACATTGATTTTCCTGCTCCTCAGATACTGCCTGACCTGCTGTGCTTTTCCAGCACCACTCTAATCTAGACTCTGGTTTTCAGCATCTGCAGTCCTTGTTTTTACCTAGTAATGAGAAGTTGTGTGTGGAGTCAGAGGAGATAGGGAAGTGCTAAATGAATACTTTTCATCAGTATTCACACTAGAAATGAGATTTAGGAGAATACTGAGATACAGGCTACTATACTAGACGGGATTGAGGTTCACAAGGAGGAGATGTTAGCAATTCTGGAAAGCGTAAAAATAGATAAGTCCACTGGGCTGGATGGGATTTATCCTAGGATTCTCTGGGAAGCCAGAGAGGAGATTGCTGAGCCTTTGGCTTTGATCTTTATGTCATCATTGTCCAGAGGAATAGTACCAGAAGACTGGAGGTTAGCAAATGTTGTTCCCTTGTTCAAGAAGGGGAACAGAGACAACCCCAGAAATTATAGATCTGCGAGCCTTACTTCGTTTGTGGGTAAAGTGTTGGAAAGGGTTATAAGAGATAGGATTTATAATCGTCTAGGAAGTAATAAGTCGATTAGGGATAGTCAACATGGTTTTGTGAAGGGTAGGTCATGCCTCACAAATCTTATTGAGTTCTTTGAGATGGTGACCAAACAGGTGGATGAGGGTAAAGTGGTTGATGTGGTGTATATGGATTTCAGTAAGGCGTTTGATAAGGTTCCCCATGGTAGGCTATTGCACAAAATACAGAAGCTTGGAATTAAGGCTGATTTAACGGTTTGGATCAGAAATTGGCTAGCTGAAAGAAGACAGACCATGGTGGTTGATGGGAAATATTCATCTTGGAGTTCAGTTATTAGTGGGGTACTGCAAGGATCTTTTTTGGGTCCACTGTTGGTTGTCATTTTTATAAATGACCTGCATGAGGGCATAAAGGTATATGTTAGTAAATTTGCGGATAACACTAAGGTTGGTAGAGTTATGGATACTGACAAAGGATGTTGTAGAGAGACATAGATAAGCTGCAGAGCTGGGCTGAGAGGTGGCAAATGGAGTTTAATGCAGAAACATGTGAGGTGATTCACTTTGGAAGGAGTAACAGGAATATAGAGTACTGGGCTAATGGTAAGATCCTTGGTAGTGTAGATGAGCAGAGAGATCTCTGTGTCCAGATACATGATTCTTGAAAGTTGCCACCCACGTTGATAGAGTTGTTAAGAAGACATATGGTGTGTTAGATTTTATTGGTAGATGGATTGCATTTTGGAACCATGAGATCATGCTGCCACTGTACAAAATTCTGGTGTGGCCACATTTGGAATATTGCATACATTTCTGGTCACCGCATTATAGGAAAGATGTGGAAGCTTTGGAGAGGGTTTAGAGGAGATTTACTAGGATGTTGCCT
>NW_025156066.1:0-1454 GCF_004010195.1 Chiloscyllium plagiosum
AGAAAATTTTCTTTTTCAGTTTTGTACCTTGGAGAACTCGTCCCTCCTCTCATTGAAATAAATATTCGCAGAGTCTCAGACAGAATCTAAACATCAACAGTTCATTCGAGGATCACTACAGCACTGTTTAATATTGAGAAAATTGTTAAATAGTCTCAGATTCATGGAGTGATACAGCATGGAAACAGACACTTCGGTCCAACCAGTCCATGTCAATGATAATCCCAAACTAACTGATCCCACCTGCGTGTACTTGGCTCATATCCTTCAAAACATTTGATACTGGTTTACTTATCCTAAAGTCTTCTAACAGTTGTAACAATACCCACCACCAAATCATCCCACACACAAATCATTCTCTGTGAAAAAAAGTTGTCTCCGTTAACTTTTTAAAACTTTTTCTCCTCTCATTGTAAAAACATGCCCCCTACTGTTGAAATCCCCCACCATAGGGAAATAACGCCAATATCTCAGTCAAAAATTGAAAACAATCCCAGCTCCAAACATTTACAAAATATCACTATGGATCTTCCTTGAGTCCAAAAAAGATTATCCCCTTTGATCAATGATTTCTAAAATTTGCTTGCATATCTGTTGTGAAGGACGTTTTCAAATAACTTCTAAAGTGCAAATTGTTCACATCAATCGGTTGAAAGTAACATTTCGTGTGTTACCCCACACAAAAATATGAAGCAAGTTTGTTGACACTAGTTGCTCTGAGGAAGTTTATGATGGATTCTTTCATATAACAAAATCATTTTCAATGTTGTGAGGGCTCGTCTATCATCTGTGCAATGGTCTGAATTTTAACTTGTGTCTGACTGCAGATGAAACTGACTGATCTGTGTAAATGTACAGTTTGTGCTTTTACATTGTCAATATTTATTGCTGACTTTAGTTGAATAAAGGAATGATATCCCAGGGATCGTCTTGCACCATTAATTACACCAGTAATTTCCACATCGCTAGCTGGAATGTCAGGTGGAGTTTATTGATATGTGATATTTTTGAAACGAAAGCTTCAAAGATTTCCGGTGTGAATCATGTCAATTAGAGCCATTCAACTTTCCACTCATGGCTTTATAAACTTATATGAGGTCACCGCCCGATCTCCCACCTCCAGTGAAAAATGTTCCAGTCTATCTGGATTTCTAATATTGACTCTGTTCCCTCACATTCTGCTGTTAAAGATCCTTCTGCCACCCCAGGTCCATAGAGAGCGTCCCTTGATACTAGTTCAAAGAAAATAAAGGAAGTTGTCCCACCATATTGTTGAACGTTATTTGGCTTCAAACACCATCAAAAATAAATGTTCATGTTATTGCTGATTTATGGGAGAATGCCATGTACACAGTATCTGCTGAAATATCTGCAGCACCATCCTGAATCTGGTTCGCAGATTCACCTGTTGCTCACAAACACAAGTAGACATCAGGGAACAGCGAACATCGTCC
>NW_025156067.1:0-1454 GCF_004010195.1 Chiloscyllium plagiosum
TTTAATTAACCCACCAACACAAAGACAGTGCCCGAAACTGAGGAGATTCTAAATCTCTTAGGAATATATATATTTAATTAACCCACCAGCACAACGACAGTGCCCTAAACTGAGGAGACTCTCAATTTCTGGTCTTATATATATATTTAAACAGACAGCACAGAGACAGTGCCCTTTACTGAGGAGAATCTAAATCTCCTGTTGTTTTGAAATTAGTCAACTAGCATAAAGTCAGTGCTGACTCTGTGTTGGCTGGTTAAATAAATATATGTAACCAGGACATTTAGAGTCTCCTCAGTTTGGGGCACTGACTCTGGACTGGCTGGGTAAATCGATATATAACCAGGAGATATAGAGTCTGCTCATTTTATGGTTCAGACAATGTGCTGGCTGTGCCCATAACTGACATAAGTAGATTCTAAATCTCCTGGTTATGTGTATTTAATTACACAGCACAGAATCAGTGCCCCAGAACGAGCAGACTCTAAATCCCCTGGTTATATGTATTAAACAAGCCAGCACAGAGTCAGTGTCCGAAAATGAGCAGACACTAAATCCCCTGCTTATATATAGTAAACCAGCTAACATTGAGTCAGTGCCCTAAACTGAGGAGATTCTAAATCTCCTGATTATATATATTTATGGAACCAGGCAGCATAATGTCAGTGCCCTAATGTGTGGAGAATTTAAATCTCCTGGATATGCATGTTTATTTAACCATCCTGCACAGAGTCTCTGCCTTGACTGAGGAGAATCTGAATCTCGTGGTTATGTATATTTAAACAGACAGCACAGAGTGAGTGCCCTCACCAGAGGAGACTCTAAATCTCCTGGTCATATATATTTATATAACCAGCCAGCCCAGAGGCAGTATCCCAAACTGAGGAGACTCTAACCCTCCTGGCTATATACATTTAACCAGCCAGCACAGAAGAGACGCTAAATATCCTGGTTATATATCTTTATTTAACCAGCCAGCAGCAAGTCAGTGACCTAAACGGAGGAGACTGTAATTATCCTGGTTATATATATTTAACCAGCCAACACCGAGTCAGGCCCCCAAAGTGAGAAGATTCGATATCTTCTGGTTATATCTATTTATTTAACCAGCCAACCCAGAGTCAGTGCCCCAAACTGTGGAGGCCCTAACTACGCTATTTATAATAAATTTAACCAGCCATCACACAGTCAGTGCCCTAAAAATGAGGAGACTGTAAATCTCCTGGTTATATATTTATTTAATCAGCTAGCATAGAAACATTGCCCCAAAATGAGCAGACTCGAAACGTCCTGATTACATCTGTTAACTTAAACAGCCAGCCCACAAGCAGTGCCCTAAACTGTGGAGATTTTAAATTTCCTGGTTATATATATTTAAACAGACAGCACAGACTCAGTGCGTTTAACTGGGTAGACTCTATATCTCCTGGTAGTATACATTTGTTTACCCAGCC
>NW_025156068.1:0-1454 GCF_004010195.1 Chiloscyllium plagiosum
CCTGTTCCCTGGAGCTGATGGGTGACCTTATAACAGATTAAAACATCATGGGCTTGGATAGGGTGCAAAGTGTTTGCCTTTTCTCTACGGTAGGGGAGACCAAAGGAAAGAGTCTCTGTTTCAGGCTGAGAAGGGAACGGTTTAAAGGAGACCTGAGGGGCAAATTCCTTTCGCCTAGAGGATGGCGCATGTGCGAAATTAACTGCCGGAGGATTTGTAAAAGACTGCAAAAATCATAAAATTTAAAAGGCATCTGGTTGTGGATTTGAATCGGAAGCATTTGTGGGTCAAATACGGCCAAATGTGATTCGATAAATTTCGGATGTCTTTTCGGCATTGTCGAGTTGGAGCAAAGGTTCTGTTTTTTAACTGGATCATTCTATGACGCTAGACCCACAGCACTGTGAGCACCCATGGCATACTCTGTCTCTACATCTGACTCCAGAACAATCCCACCACTGATGTGAGATTTATTGGCTGATAGTTTCCTGGCTTATCCCTACTTTTCTTCTTGAATAAGGGAAAACATAGCCTACTCCCGAATCCTCCTGGATCTCTTCAGTGGTTCGAGAGGACCACTTTCTTGATCAAAGCCTGAGCAATCGCCTCACTTGCCTCCCTCAATAAACTGCAGTTGCTATCATCAGACCTTGGGAAGCTATCTGCATTCATACTCTTCAAGGGATTCAATGCCACCACTTTCTTGTTCTTTAATGTTCTCGCCTATAGACATGCTTCACACATATCTCCCTCTCCTCAATGTCGTTTTACGGAGAGAATGGTGATGCAAATTATTCACTTTGGAACTCAAACATCCTCTGCCTCCAAGCATAAGTGCCATCCTGTATTCTTGAGTGGTCCTACTTTCTCCCGAGTTATACTCCTGTTCTGAATATATGTATAGAACGCTTTCGGATTCTCTTCAACTTGAATTGTCAAGGACATTTCATGGCCCCTTTTTGCTCTCTTGTTCCCCGCTTGAGTGCTTACCTGCTTTCCAAAAAGTATTCACTGGCCCGTACAATTTTAGCTTCCTAAAACTTACGCATGCATCTTTTTCTCTTTTGAAGAAATTCACAGCCACCTCATTTTCTTATGTCGCTTACCTTGCTACCTTTGTCCATCCACCTTACTGGAACATGTCGGTCCGGAATTCTCCACACCAGATCTTCACAAATTCCCAAATGTTTAAATGTTGCCTTGCCTGATAACTGCGTCTCCCAATTAAAGCTCCTTCGCTCCTGTTTCATGCTAATGTAAATTACCTTCCACCATTTTTTACCTAACCGAAACTCCTGACTTCTTCCTGTTCATAGCTATCTTAAAACAGAACGAGCTATGATGACTGTTTTCAAAAGGCTCGCCCACTGAAAGTTCAGTCACTTGACCAGGCTCATTAGCCAATACAAGTTACACTATGGCCCTCTGCCAGTTGGGCTATCTACATACTGTTT
>NW_025156069.1:0-1454 GCF_004010195.1 Chiloscyllium plagiosum
GATCAGTGAGGATAACTCCGCACACAGAGTAGATCAGTGAGGATAACTACACAGACAGAGAAGATCAGTAAGGATAACTCCACACACAGAGTAGATCAGTGAGGATATCTACACAGACAGAGTAAAGCAGGAAGGATAACTCCACACACAGCGTAGATCAGTGAGGATAACACGGCAGACAGAGTAGATCAGTGAGGATAAATCCGCATACAAAGTCGATCAGTGAGGATAACTCCACACACAGAGTAGGTCAGTAAGGACAACTCCACACACAGAGTAGATCAGTGAGGATAACTCGACAGATAGAATAGATCAGTGAGGATAACTCCACGCACAGAGTAGATCAGTGAGGATAACTCAAAACAGAGTAGAACAGTAAGGACAAATCCACACACAGAGTAGATCAGTGAGGATAAGCCCACACACAGAGTCGATAAGTAAAGACAACTCCACTCACAAGGTAGACCAGTGAGGATAACTCCGCACACAGTAAAGATCAGTAAGGATAACTCCACACACGGAGTAGATCAGTGAGGATAACTCCACAGACAGAGTAGATCAGTGAGGATAACTCCACACACAGAGTAGATTAGTGAGGATAACTCCACATACAGAGTAGATCAGTGAGGATAACTCCGCACACAGAGTCGATCAGTAAGGATAACTCCACACTCCACAGACAGAGTAGATCAGTGAGGATAACTCCGCACACAGAGTCGATCAGTAAGGATAACTTCACACACAGAGTAGATCAGTGAGGACAACTCCACACACAGAGTAGATCAGTGACGATAACTCCACACACAGAGTAGATCAGTGAGGATAAATCCGCCCACAGAATAGCTCAGTGAGGATAACTCCACACACAGAGTAGATCAGTAAGGATAACTCCACACAAAGTGTAGATCAGTGAGGATAACACCACGGACAGAGTAGATCACTGAGGATAACTCCACACACAGAGTAGATCAGTAAGGATAACTCCACATACAGAGTAGATCAGTGAGGATAACTCCGCATACAAAGTCGATCAGTGAGGACAACTCCACACACACAGTAGATCATATGGGCAACTCCACACAGAGAGTAGATCAGTGAGGATAACGCCACACACAGATTAGATCATTGAGGATTACTCCGCACAGTATAGATCAGTGAGGAAAACACCACATTCAGAGTAGAGCAGTGAGGATAACTCCACACACAAAGTAGAACAGTAAGGACAACTCCACACACAGAGTAGATCAGTGAGGATAACACCATGCACAGAGAAGATCAGTGAGGATAAATCCGCATACAAAGTCGATCAGTGAGGATAACTCCACACACAGAGTAGAACAGTAAGGACAACTCCACACACACAGTAGATCATATGAGCAACTCCACACACAGATTAGATCAATGAGGATAACGCCACACACAGATTACATCATTGAGGATAACTCCGCACACAG
>NW_025156070.1:0-1454 GCF_004010195.1 Chiloscyllium plagiosum
TAAGTACCTCTTGTATGTTCCTGCCTATGTTTTTGGTGCTAACAGGCACCATGATACGGCACGGTGACTCAGTGGTTAGCACTGGCGCCTCACAGCAAAAGAATCCTGCGTTCAGTTTCAACCTTGGGAATGTAAAGTTTTCATATTCTCTGCATGTCTGCGTGGGTCCCCTCTGGGTGTTCTGGTTTCCTCTCGCATTCCAAAGATGTGTACATGAGGTAGATTAGTGATGCTAATTTGTCCATTGTATCCAGGGATGTGTAAAATATGTGGGTTAGACTATGGTGAATGCAGGGTTACAGGTTGGGGGAGTGTCAGGGTGCGATGCTCTTCTGAAGGTTAGTATAGACTCAATGGGCCAAATGGCGTGCTTCCACACTCTGCACATTCTATGATTCTGTGCATCAACTAAATCCTCCTGTTCGTTCTCCAGTATCCTCTCAGTTGAAACAGGCCCTACAGTATTGAAACAGGCCCTACAGCCCAACAAGTCCACACCGACCGTCCAAAGAGCAATCTAACCAGCCCCAGACCCATTCCCCTACCTTACATTTGCTCCTGACGAAAGCACCTAACGCTATGGGCAATTTAGCATGGTCAATTCACGAGGAAAGCACATCTTTGGATTGTTGGAGGAATCCCACGCAGACACAGGGAGAATGTGCAAACTCCACACAGACAGTCACCCCAGTGCAGGAATTGAACCTGGGTCACTGGTGTTGTGAGACAAAAGTGATGACCACTGAGCCACTGTGCCACCTCAGCGATGCATATTATTTTCTGATAATTGGCAATGGGCTTCATCAGAACTTTAATTCCAGTTTTGTTTTAAATTGGATTTTGTTCACCATCTATCATGATGCGATTCACACCCTGAAACTCAGAACATTACCTGGATCTCATGAGTAATATTCTTTTGTTAATAACACTGGGCCACTCCCTCCTTATCTGTCACCCAAAGGATGCAATCTGTCCTCCTATTAAAACATTGCCAACCATTATCACTTTCATTGGTGCTCTCCCAGTTAAATGGCTTGGTCAACAACAATACACTGCACAGTTTGATGATACACTCTGCAGAGCACTTCCTCTTCTGCAGTGGCTATCTCTAAAATGGTGAGGGATGGTGTGAGGAATGTTAGAAACAATAACTCCATTACGTTTCTGCACCGTTATGAGTATGAATAATTACCCATCCTTAGATCAGACTTGTCCAGTTGTAATGCATGGTTGCCAGTCAAATTAATTCCCCATTCTAAATCTATTTCAACATCAGGGAATTAACCCAGCTGCAGCATTCTGTTTATTCAAACATTACGACAGAAATAATGTTGTAACCTCAAATCCCAAGAGAGACCATGCAAGTGATATAAAAAAAATCGTATCATATCAGAATATGATTTACATTGACACGCTGACACTTGAAGGAATGTATCATTTCTGGTAGAAAATGC
>NW_025156071.1:0-1454 GCF_004010195.1 Chiloscyllium plagiosum
GTTTTGCAGATGAGCAGCCGAGTCTGGTCTGACAACTTTGCAATACATAAATTAAAACTCGACTCTGATGGGATTCAAACCCACAACCTTTGAATAGCAGCTGGCACAGAGATGTAGAAGTCTAACGCACTTTCCATTGCGCCACAATGCCGCGCATACAATAAGTTTTAAGCACACAAGTTTGCCTTTGACTCATTGCGTTCAGGACACCTATCTCGCATTTGACTGTCCTCGTCACACTTTCCAGTACCTGGTCCTTCTCCACTAGTCCTCTGGCTCATCAAGTGTTCGGTTACAGACTGCTGAAACGTTCTACTGATACTTAGCTTTACCACATGTTCAGATAATGATTTCCAGATAATCAATACTCTATAGGTGAAAGCATTTTTCCTAAATCTAATCCTTGTCTCCTGTCTTTCATTTATGTCACTCTGTTCCTTCCCAGTACAGGCTTATCCCTGTCACACATATCTGTCCTCTTCAGAAAATGAGCACGTTAATCGGTTTCTCATTCAGCCATCTCTGCGCTGAGATAAACATCCCCAGCCTAGCTCGTCTACCTTCACAATGGGAGTGATCAAGCCCTTACCTTTCTTTTCATCTCCAGCGAAATTCTCCTCCTCCAATCAGACGCTTCCAGCAGTCTGGCGATTACAACGGAAAAGCAAAGTTCTCAGACGAAAAGCCAAAAGGTCTGAACAAAATCAGCAGGTCTTGTCCATCTCTGATGAGAAAGGAAAGTTAACGTTTCGAGTCCAATGATCCGTCTTCGGAACTGATGGGAAGGGCGGGTGGACGAAAAATGTGGAAGAGGGCGGACGGTTTCTAAAATGATTGAACTCGAGGTTGAGTCCAAATGTTTGCATGGTCTGTTGGTAGAAAATTAGTTGCCGGTCTTCCAGCTTGTGTTGTGTCTTGAAGATCACAGCAGCAGACCAGAAACTGAAATGATTGCCTGGGAACACAGTGTCTCGATTAGAGTGGGGCTGGAAAAGCACCGCAGTTCAGGCAGCATCCGAGGAGCAGTAAAATTGACGTTTCGGGCATCAGCCCTTCATCAGGAATACAGGCAGAACACATTGTAATGTTGAAGTACAGGAGACTGGAAGATCGGGATAGTTTTTGTTGATTCTGGACAGAACGTAAGTGATCTCAGCTTTGTCACCGACACCATTTTCCTCTCTCCATTGGAGAAAGGTCACATTCTGAGCAGGAAATACAGTTGCCTCGATTAAATGAAGTGCAGACAAATCTCTGGAAGATGTGACGAGAAGCTTCCACAGTAAGGAGAGATATCGGAAACCAGCAGGAAAAGTAAATTCCAACATATAACGTTACAATGCAGTTCAGGCACTTCGACCCTGGCTGTTGCCGCGATCTGTAAAATAATGTGATGTCCATTGTAATGGAAAATCAACGTATATTTTGAAACCAATAAAAGCACAGGGAAACAA
>NW_025156072.1:0-1454 GCF_004010195.1 Chiloscyllium plagiosum
TTTATAAACCTGTATAATGCCATCTCTCAATGGCACACTTGAGTAAAAATATCCTTGCATATCCAGTCAATATTTCAAAGGTAAACCCGTCATTCCCAATAACATCTTACTGAATCTCTCTGACCACTCTGCAGCTGAGCTACTAAGCATATTCGGGGCGTTGACGGGCTGAAACTGAGTACTCATCCTTTTAACATTACAGTCATGGTAGACTTGTCAAAGGAAGATTGTGAACAAATCGGCGTCCAATTTCATGTGATGTACGTTGGCAGGAACAACCTCGACCCTCCTGAGAAGCAGGTAAGGGGTCTATTCTGCTGTAATTCCCAGTTGTTTCTATCCTTCATTAAATTAGCATAGTCAGCATTAAGTGATCATCTCTCGTTGCAAATGTTAACACATTCTGGGCTACATTGTTAACCAATCGCATTACGATTTTGGGTGGATGACCGTTCACTCCCACATTCAGTGATGGAACGATCGATGATGATGGATTGGGAATCGGTTTCCCATATTCGAAAACCTATAGAAAGGTGTATACCAGATATTAATTGGATAGGAATTCTCCTTCTTTTGACGAAAGCGCTATCAATGGTGAAAGATGCTGGGAAATGTTTCCTGATTTCTTTCTGGTAAAACTGCAATTCCTCACTTTCATACCTGACTCCTCATCGAACAATCACCTCTCTCCGCAGGGAGAGGAGATGCTGAAAATTCATCTCCTTGCATGAAACTGTTGCGAAAACTCTACAAAAAACAGGAAGAAGGAAACCGTATTGGACATGAACATGAATATTATTCAGTGTTTGTCGGGCTCTCAGAGAGGATCAATGAATAGTATGCTGTTGGGGTACGTTATTGGTGTCGTAGGGTCGTGGAAATTATTTTATTGAAGTTTTTTTCTGATATTGTGTTGGTGAAGGCGTTTTCACATTATGTGGAGCATGAATTATTGTGTCCATGAAGGGGCTTTTAATATCGTGTGACTTATGATTTATTATGTTGGAGTACCCTTTTGCAGTTGAAGGAGGAAGATGTGAACATGCAAAACTCGGGATCTCAAAGAAGATCAAAGCCAATTTTCGACAGGCAACAAGGCAATCACAAGCTGTTGTCTGCAAAAAGGAAAATTACGCCGATTCCTTGATTCATTCTGCCAATGGATAAGGCATATGAATGGACGACTTTGTCTCTGTGAAATAACTTTGGAATCATATTCAAATATGGGTAGAATGTATTTAATGTCGTTGTCCAGAAGAAGATATTCTTGCCTCTTCGTCCAAATCAAACAGGAATAAAATATATTTTTATAACTGTTTTGAAGGCATGAAGCTCATCAGAGAATTAGGAGAGGATTATATCATGTATGAGCTCACTGAGACTGTGAGGTTGGGAGACTACAGAGAGAGTAAATTTGATATGTCTGCATTAGAATTTTGCCAGTGTGTTGGAGG
>NW_025156073.1:246-1454 GCF_004010195.1 Chiloscyllium plagiosum
GACATAGAGGCATATCAACTGGCCACCACGCTAGAGGAGATAACATGCCACGGCTGAAGTACTTGTCCAGCTGAATGCAGAGGCTGTTGCCATTCGCACTGTCGCCCGACAAAACAGAATGGCCCTGGAATACTGGCTGGCCAAAACTGGGGCACTTGCACCTTCATTGGCACAGCCTGCTGTACCTACATCCCTGACCCCAGCGAAAATATAACGGACCAGACACACCACTTGTGACAGGCTCTGCTGTCCCAAATGAACCGGAGTCCCACTGGGACTTGTGGACCTGGGAAACCGCCTGGCTTGGCTCACGGGGCACTGAACTGCTGGAGGAACTAATATCCGGTATTGCGGTTGTGGGTACCATTATCCTGGTCATGGGCCTCCGTATTTGCTGCTGCCGGTTTTGTACAGCACTTTTACCCCTGCTCTCCTCACAAACCAGCTTGTACAAGTTCGCTGGAGTGAGATCCCCTCCCCTGACACAAACTACACTTGGTCAGATTCAGACACTGACTACTACCTGTCTGACACCGACACCCCACCACCTGATAGCCTACTTGGTCCGGGCTACATTGCACTTTTTCAACATTCTCTTAACAAAAAAAAGGGTGAACTGTGGGAGAACATCTGCTACACTGTCCACCCATAGCATAAACACATAAAAAAAACACAGAAGCATGTCTACGAAACACAGAAATCATGCCTGTTAACACACACAGAACACACCCACAATGCCTCAGTTTTGGCCAAACAGGCGAATATAGAATCCAGATATTCTAAGCTACTCCCAAACTAAATGAGACACTTCTCAGTAAGCTCCTAGCCTCGATCATCACTTCAGTCCTAATACCCTAAGCACAAGTTCGTTTCCCATATAAACCGATGGCGCATAAACAAAGAGGCAAACTGAGAGACCCCGGAAGACTTTGCTCCCAGGAGGAACACAATGGACAAAACTGAATGCCAGGAGAAGGAACACTTACACATACTCGTGCAGACAGGAAATAACGTTAAGAATACCCGAGAATACATTCTCATCTATTCAAGGAGATGGCTGGAATCTTCAGTGTCAATTACAATTGAATTGTTACTGCTGGACGCTTGTTTAAATTCCATTCTGTTTATTCTTGTTTTAATCGCTTTACTTTTTTCACCACTGTACTGTGACTGCTTTGTAATCATCACCTTTGTTTTGTACCCCTATG
>NW_025156074.1:0-1454 GCF_004010195.1 Chiloscyllium plagiosum
TTGAGCGTTGTTAATGTACGTGCCTCAACCAAATTCGGTGTCTGCTCATTCCATATGTGCACCAACATCTGCGTTAAAAAGTTACCGTTCGGATCCTTTTTATTCTTTCACCTCTAACCTGATGTCCTCTAGTCATTGATTCCCAAAACTGGGAAAAAGAATGAGTGCATTCACCTTATCCACTATCTCATGATCTTGTGCAATTCTATACGATTTCCCCATCAGTTTCTTACAGTCAAAGGCAAATGTTCTGGTCGGTCCAAACTCTCCCTACAGCTCAGCGCGCATTGAGTACTGGCAACATCCGTGTACATTTCTTCTGTCCTTTTTCCAGTTTAATCACATCCTTCCTATGACGAAGTGAACACAACCGAACACAATACTCCAAGTGCATGCCTCACAGCGTCCTGTCCAACTGCAATATAACTCGCCAACTTCGATACTCAGTGCCCTGACTGATGAAGGCCAGTGTGCCAAAAGCCTTTTTCACTGCCCTGTCTATGTGCAACTACTTTCAGAGAACCTCGGACCTGAACTCCAAGGTCCCACTGTTCCACTACACTCCTTCAGGGTCTAACATTCACCACGAAACTCCGACCTGGATTTGACTTTCCAAAATGCAATAACCCACACATAACAATATTAATCTCCATTTGCCATTTCTCGGCCCACTTCCCAGCTGAAAAAATGTCCTGCTGCAATTTCTGATAACCTTTCTCACTTTTCACAGTACTGCCTATTTTATTGTCATCAGCCTAATTACCAATCATGCCTTCTACATTCTCATCCAAATCATTGATATAGATAACAAACAGTAATAGGCCCAGCACCGACCCCTGAGACACTCCACTAGTCATAGGCCTCAAGTCCAACAAGCATCCTTCCAGTATTAGACTCTGCTTTCTACCATCAAGGAAATTGAGTATCCAATTTGCCAGATCCCCCTGGATTCCATGCTATCGAACCTTTCAGAGCAGCCTATCATGTGGAACCTTATCAAAGGCCTTTCTGAAACCGAAATAGACTACGTCTACCACCATACTCTCATCAACATTCCAGGTCACTTCCTCAAACGAACGCTAAAGAATTGTGAGCTATGATATCCTGTGCACAAAGCAGTGCTGACTGCTCCTTATGAAACTGTGTCTTTTCAAATGCATGTATATGTTATCTCTCAGAACCTTCTCAAGGAACTTACATGTCACAATTGTTAAGCTAACTGGCCTATAGTTCACAGGTTCTTCTTCACAAACACAACTTGAACAAGGGCACAATATTCACTACCCTCCAGTCTTCCGGGACCTCCCTGGTGGACAGCGATAATGCAAAAATATCAGCCAGGGCCCCGCAATATCTTCTCTCGTCTCTTGCTGTGTTCTTGGATACAACTGATCAGGACCAGGAGATCTACAGAAATACTACAATGTCTGAAAAATATGTCTGTTTCTTTAAGG
>NW_025156075.1:0-1454 GCF_004010195.1 Chiloscyllium plagiosum
TCAAACAGCGCCCAGTCTAAGAGTCTATTCAAAGAGCGTCCAATCTACACAGTCTTTTCTAACAGCACCCAGTCTACAGAGTCGATTCAAAGAGCACTCAGTCTACAGAGTGTATTCAAACAGCACACTCCCTACAGAGTCTATTCAAACAGAACCCAGTCTACAGAGTGTATACAAACAGCACCCAGACTTCAGAGTCTATTCAAACAGCGCCCAGTTGACTGAGTCTATTTAAACAGCACGCAGTCTACAGAGTCCATTCAAACAGCGCCCAGTTTACAGAGTCTATTCAAACAGCACCCAGTCTACAGAGTCTATTCAAACAGCATCCAGTCTACACAGTCTATTCAAACAGCACCCAGTCTACAGAGTCTATTCAAACAGCGCCCAGTCTACAGAGTCTACTCAAACAGCACCCAGTCTACACAGTCTATTCAAAGAGCACCCAGTCTACAGAGTCTATTCAAAAAGCACCCAGCGACAGAGTCTATTCAAACAGCATCCAGTCTACAGTTTCTATTCAAAAAGCACCCAGCGACAGAGTCTATTCAAACAGCATCCAGTCTACAGAGTCTATTCAAACAGCACCCAGTCTACAGAGTCTATTCAAACAGTGTCCAGACTAGAGAGTCGATTCAAACAGCGCCCAGTTGACAGAGTCTATTTAAACAGCACGCAGTTTACAGAGTCTATTCAAACAGCACCCAGTCTACAGAGTCTATTCAAACAGCATCCAGTCTACAGAGTCTACTCAAACAGCACCCAGTCTACAGAGTCTACTCAAACAGCACCCTGTCTACACAGTCTATTCAAAGAGCACCCAGTGTACAGAGTCTATTCAAACAGCGCCCGGTCTACAGATTCTATTCAAAAAGCACCCAGCGACAGAGTCTATTCAAACAGCATCCAGTCTACCGAGTCTATTCAAAAAGCACCCAGCGACAGAGTCGATTCAAACAGCACCCAGTCTACAGAGTCTATTCAAACAGCTCCCAGTCTACATAGTATATTCAAACAGCATCCAGTCTACAGAGTCTATTCAAAAAGCACCCAGCGACAGAGTCTATTCAAACAGCACCCATGCCTACAGAGTCTATTCAAACAGCACCCAGTCTACAGAGTCTATACAAATACACCCAGTCTACAGAGTCTATTCAAACAGCACACAGTCTACAGGGTCTATTCAAACAGCGTCCAGTCTACAGAGTCTGTTCACACAGCACCCATCGACAGAGTCCATTCAAACAGCACCCATCGACAGAGTCCATTCAAACAACACCCAGTCTACAGAGTCTATTCAAACAGGACCCAGTCGACAGAGTCTATTCAAACAGCACCCAGTCTACAGAGTCTTTTCAAACGGCGCCCTGTCTACAGAGTCTATTCAAACAGCGCCCTGTCTCCAGAGTCTATTCAAACAACATCCAGTCTGCAGAATCTATTCAAACAGCGCC
>NW_025156076.1:0-1454 GCF_004010195.1 Chiloscyllium plagiosum
GACAGAAGTTTATGAATTATTGAGAGGCAAGTTAAGAGGAAAAGCTGCCTTTTCCCAGGATGGGGATGTCAAGGAGAGAGGGCATATGCTTAAGATGAAAAGAGAGCGATTTAAAAAAAAGACATGTGAGGCTTATTTTTAGGGAAGATGTTTTACGTGTGCAATTAACTTGCTGAGGAAGTGATGGATGAGGGTACGTTTGCAACATTTAAAGGACAATTGATCCCAAACATGAATGGGAAAGTGGGAGTTTTAAAATAAAGTTATTCATGCCTAGTATATCAGTTATTTCCCAGAGGACATTTAAGAGTCAACCACGATATTATCCATCTGGAGTCTCCTGTGAGACAGAGCAGATGAATATGGCAGTTTGCTTCCCGAACTGGCATGAGTGAATCAGATGGGAGTTTCCACACAACTGATTCAAGTCATCACGAGACTCTGCAATTTCAGGTGCGTATTGAATTCAAACTCCACTATCTGTCATACCAGGACTTGAACCCTTTTCCCCAAAATATTACCAGTTTTTTTTTTGGATTAACAACACAGTAATAAAACTACAAGGGCATTATAACCACTCAACGGGTACAGGATGAGGCAGATGGGACAAGGTTAATTTGGCAGTATGTTCAGCATGGATTGGTTGCACTGACGGGCCTGTTTTCATGCTGTATGACTCTATGATTGACGCTATGGAGCAAATAGTTGGTTGGGATTAACAGCAGCACTGACAGCATATTTGAATACCTGATGGGATATGTAATCCTACTGGAGTATCCGGAGGTTGTTTTGCTCAGTGACCCCTTCCCACGCACAGGACTGGTGAATGGTCTTTACCCAGTGTTACTGATTAAATGAGTTTCCATTTCTGTGGTTAATTGAATCCCTTCCAGCAGTTCCCACATTGCCCTGCTTTCTCTGTCGTATCGGCGTCCTTTTTTCTACCCAGGGTGAACGATCCTTTCAAATTGTGTCCACACCGATACAAATCCCGTTTTCCATGTTGTGAATGTGTTTTCATTCTTTCTCATTCACCCACAGGGTGTGCGTATCACTGGTCAGGACAACATTTATTCTTCGCCCCTCGTTTGTTGCTGTCTGGCTGCACCACAAACCCGGGTGCAATCCCAGCCTCGGGTGACTGTCTGTGGGCACTCTGCACATTCTCTGTGTGTTTGTGTTTTTATTTCTCCCTCTGACCTAAGATGTGCCAGTTACAGGGATCAAAAATGGAAAATGCAGGCTTATGGGACAGGGAATACCGTGGGGTCTGGTGGGATGCGCTTCGGATGGATGTGTGGACTGAAAGGGCCGACTGTACTGCTTCCCACACAGTGGAGATTCTTGGATTAAGGGTCAGCATGTGTTTCTTTCTGGTCCTGGAGTATCTCGTCGGCAGGACTGGGTGAAGACGGGAGAATCCCCTACATAAGAGACATGAATGAATGGGATTG
>NW_025156077.1:0-1454 GCF_004010195.1 Chiloscyllium plagiosum
GGACACAGGAACAGGAGGGAGTCACTCAACTGCTCGAGTCTGGGGCACAGGAAAAGGAGGGAGTCGTTCAACTGTTCGAGACTGGGACACAGGAACAGGAGGGAGTCACTCAACTGCTCGAGACTGGGACACAGGAACAGGTGGGAGTCACTCAACTGCTGCAGACTGGGAGACAGGAACAGGACGCAGTCGATCAACTGCTCGAGACTGGGACACAGGAACAGGAAGCAATCAGTCAACAGCAGGAGACTGGGAAACAGGAACAGGAGGGAGTAATTCAACTGCTCAAGACTGGGTCACAGGAAAAGCAAGGAGTCACTCAGCTGCTCGAGACTGGGACACAGGGACAGGAAGCAGTCACTCAACTGCACGAGACTGGGACACAGGGACAGGAAGCAGTCACTCAACTGCTCGAGACTGGGACACAGGAACAGGAGGGAGTAATCCAACTGCTCGAGACAGGGACACCGGAAGAGGAGGGAATCATTCAACTGCTCAAGACTGGGAGACAGGAACAGGTGGGAGTCGTTCAACTGTTCGAGACTGTGACACAGGGACAGGAAGCAGTCAGTCAACCGCTCGAGTCTGGGGCACAGGAACAGGAGGGAGTCATTCGAATGTTCGAGACTGGGAGACAGGAACAGGAGGGAGTCATTCAACTCCTCGAGACTGGGACACAGGAACAGGAGGGAGTCACTCAACTGCTCGAGACTGGGACACAGGGACAGGAAGCAGTCACTCAACTGTAGGAGACTGGGACACAGGAAAAGGGGGGAGTCATTAATCTGCTCGAGACTGGGGCACAGGAACAGGAGGCAGTCACTCAACTGCCGGAAACTGGCACACAGGAACAGGAGGGAGTCGTTCAACTGTTCGAGACTGGGACACAGAAACAGGTGGGAGTCACTCAACTGCTCGAGACTGGGGCACAGGAACAGGAGGGAGTCATTCGAATGTTCGAGACTGGGACACAGGGACAGAAAGCAGTCACTTAACTGCAGGAGACTGGGACACAAAAACAGGAGGGAGTAATTCAACTGCTCAAGACTGGGACACAGGAACAGGAGGCAGTCACTCAACTGCTCGAGACTGCGACACAGGAACAGGAAGCAGTCACTCAAATGCAGGAGACTGGGACACTGGAACAGGAGGGAGTAATTCAACTGCTCGAGACTGGGACACTGGAACAGGACGGAGTCATTCAACTGTTCGAGACAGGGACACAGGAATAGGAGGGAGTCATTCAATTGCTCGGGACTGGGACACAGGAACAGATGGGAGTCACTCATCTGCTCGAGTCTGGGACACAGGTACAGGAGGGAGTCATTCAAATGCTCGAGACTGGGACACAGGGTCAGGAGGCAGTCACTCAACTGCTCGAGACAGGTACACAGGGACAGGAGGTAGTCACTCGAATGATGGAGACTGGGACACAGGAACAGGAGGGAGTCACT
>NW_025156078.1:0-1454 GCF_004010195.1 Chiloscyllium plagiosum
ACCATTCCCGGTCTTGGGAATTGTCAACATGACTGGTGTTGGGGATTGACACCATGCTCGGTGTTGGGGATTGTCAACATGCCCGGTGATGGAGATTGTCACCATGCTCGATGATGGAGATTGTCACCATGCTCGGTGTTGGGGATTGTCACCATGCCCGGTGTGGGGATTGTCACCATGCCTAGTTTTGGGGATTGTCACCATGCTCGGTGTTGGGGATTATAACCATGCCCGGTGTTGGGGTTTGTCACCATGCTAGGTGTTGGGGATTATCACCATGCTCGGTGATGGAGATTGACACCATGCTTGGTGTTGGGGATTGTCACCATGCACCATGTTGGGGATAGTCACCATGCCTGGTGTTGTGGATTGTCACCATGCTCGGTGTTGGGGATTGTCAACATGCCCGGTGATGGAGATTGTCACCATGTTCGGTGATGGAGATTGTCACCATGCTCGGTGTTGGGAATTGTCACCATGCTCGGTGATGGAGATTGTCACCATGCCCGGTGTTGGGTATTGTCACCATGCCCGATGTTGGGGATTGTCACCATGCTCGGTGTTGGGAATTGTCACCATGCTCGGTGATGGAGATTGTCACCATGACCGGTGTTGGGGAATGTTACTATGCTCGATGATGGGGATTGTCACCATGCTCGGTGTTGGGGATTGTCACCATTCTCGGTGTTGGGGAATGTTACTATGCTCGATGTTGGGGATTGTCACCATGCTCGATGTTGGGGTTTGTCACCATTCCCGGTGTTGGGGAATGTTACTATGCTCGGTGCTGGGGATTGTCACCATGCTCTGTGTTGGGGATTGTCACCATTCCCGGTGTTGGGGAATTTCACTATGCTTGGTGTTGGCGATTGTCACAATGCTAGGTATAAGGGTTTGTCACCATGCCCGGTGTTGGGGATTGTCACCATGCTCGGTGATGGAGATTGTCACCATGCTCGGTGTTGGGGATTGTCACCATGCCCGGTATAGTGGATTGTCACCATGCCCGGTGTTGGGAATTGTCACCATGCTCGGTGATGGAGATTGTCACCATGTTCGGTGTTGGGGATTTTCACCATGCCCGGTGTTGTGGATTGTCACCATGCTCGGTGTTGGGGATTGTCACCATACCCGGTGTTGGGGATTGTCACCATGCTCGGTGTTTTGGATTGTCACCATGCCTGGTGTTGGGGATTGTCACCATGCTCGGTATAGGAGATTGTCACCATGCCCGGTGTTGGGGATTGTCACCATGCTCTGTGTTGGGGAATGTCACTATTCTTGGTGTTGGGGATTGTCACCATGCGCGGTGTTGAGGATTGTCACCATGCACGGTGTTGGGGATTGTCACCATATTTGCTGTTGGGGATTGTCACCATGTTTGGTGTTGGGGATTGTCACCATGCCCGGTGTTGTGGATTGTCACCATGCACCGTGTTAAGAATTGTCACCAT
>NW_025156079.1:0-1454 GCF_004010195.1 Chiloscyllium plagiosum
TCCCCTCACCGTCCCTCAGCCCCTCCTCACAACAAATCCACATGATTAAAAATGATCTTGACTCAGAAACTAAGTCTTTGGCCCCACATAGTTCACACGAATATTTACGCTCCACCTTTCCACATTTAAATCTCTAATTGTAATGGTGCCATTCCGGGGAATTATAGTCACCAATCAATCCTCTTTTGGGGCAATAGCTTTGTCCTGACTTCCCTTCAAACCTCAGCGGAATGGGGCCTGGATTTAGCAGCATTTGCTTGAACCAGTTTTGTTCCAATTTCCCATTTGCAATCTTTAAAAGTTCATTTCAGTCGTCTTAGTTTCACAGAAACGAAACGAATAAAAGACTGATTTGGCTATTGAGCTGCAAAACAGAACCGAAGTGCACCCCTCGAGGAACATCCTGGCAATGAGCCTTTAGAAGCCCTGCCACGTGGCAGCTTTAATTCCTGTTGTTGGAGTATTTACTACCTGTTGGTTTTGGCTTTACCTCTGGATATTTCTAGACGTTATTGGTAAGTTGCATGTGTTGCAATTAAAGCTTCTATCCTAGTTTGATGTTGTTCAGGACCGAATCACGGAGAAGATTTCAGGTACTCACATTATTCTTTGCATTGACATTGACTTTGATGCAAATCAGCCGTCTGATCGTTGCTGTGTCATTCCTCCTGGCAGCTTCCTGCAGATCGTTTTCTGTTTGCAACACTGGGAGCAGACAACATACATCAACATGGCACAGTGTCACATACAAACTAAACCTCCCAATTAAACCCTCCCAGGACAGGTATGACAAGGAGTTAGATACAGATTAAACCTTCTTTTAAAGTTATTTCCAGACTGGATCAACACTCTCAGGATAGGGACAGCACTGGGTTAGATATGGGACAAAGCTTCCTTTGCTGTTATAAACTCAGCACAAATCTACCTCCTATTCTTTTAAAACTGAAAGAAGACAAAAAACGAAGTTCCCTCAACATCATCCCCATGAAATGCCCCCCTGGGACGGGTACACCATGCAGTTCGATACAGAGTAAAGCTTCCCTCATCTCTTTTAAACTGAAATTAAAGCCACCCCTATACTGTCCCCATGAAACAGCACAAGGTTAGACCAGTCCATCTACAGTGAACACATTTGTCTCAATCATTGACAGAAAGGCAGAATATTTGGTTTAGAGTGAGTCAGGAATATGCTGAGGGGAGATTTTATCCCATAGTTATGGAACAGTAGCTCAAACCACAGTCTCCTTTTATAAACTACGATCAAATAGCTCTTTGTTAAGTGCACTGAGCAGGTTTAAACATAGTGGGTATAGTTCAAGCCAAGACGCAGGTGGCTTTATAAAACATTGCTAAATCCTGGACTAACGTCAGACTTTCAAAGGAAGGAAGTTTTCTCACGGCTCTCGTCCCCGACCACAGGTTTGTCGTTCATGATCTGGTATGTCCAGGACACA
>NW_025156080.1:0-1454 GCF_004010195.1 Chiloscyllium plagiosum
GTGTATAACAGGAGTGTGATGTGTAACCGGAGTGTGTGGTGTGTAACAGGCGTGTAGTGTCTAACAGGAGTGTGATATGTAACAGGAGTGTGGTGTATAACGGGATTGCGTGGTGTGTAACAGGAGTGTGGTGTATGACAGGATTGTGGTGTATGACAGGATTGTGGTGTATGGCAGGATTGTGGTGTATAGCAGGAGTGTGATTTATAGCAGGAGTGTGATTTATAGCAGGAGTGTGATGTATAGCAGGGGTTTGGTGTATAACAGATGTGTGGTGTATAACAGGAGTGCGAGATGTGTAACTGGAGTGTCATGTGTAAAAGTCGTGTGTGCTGTGTAACAGGAGAGCGTGGTGTGTAACAGGAATGCGTGGTGTATAACAGGTGTGCAGTGTATAACAGGTGTGCAACAGGAGTGTGGTATGTAACAGGAGTATGGTGTATAGCAGGAGTGTGTGGTGTGCAACAGAAGTGTGGTGTGTAACAGGAATGTGGTGTATAATGGGGTACTTGGTGTGTAACAGGAGTGTGTGGTATGTAACAGGAGTATGGTGTGTAATAGGAGTGTGTGGTGTGTAACAGGAGTGCGTGGTGTGTAACAAGAATGTGGTGTGTAACAAGAGTATGGTGTGTAACAGGAGTGTGGTGTATAATAGGAGTATATGGTGTGTAATAGGAGTGTGGTGTGTAACAGGAGTGTGGTGTATAATGGGATTGCGTGGTGTGTAACATTAGTGTGGTGTACAACAGGAGTGTGGTGTGTAACAGGAATGTGGTGTATAATAGGAGTACTTGGTGTGTAACAGGAGTGTGGTGTGTAACAGATGTGCGGTGTATAACAGCAATGCGTGATGTGTAACAGGAATGTGTGGTGAAGAACAGGAGTGTGTGGTGTGTAACAGGATTGCGTGGTATGTAACAGGAGTGTGGTGTATAACAGGAGTGTGGTAGATAACAGGAGTGTGGTATATAATGGAATTGTGTGGTGTATGACATTAGTGTGGTGTTCTACAGGAGTGTGGTGTGTAACAGATGTGTGGTGTATAACAGGACTGTGTGATGTGTAACAGGAGTATGGTGTGAAAAGGAGTGTGTGGTGTGTAACAGGAGTGCGTGGTATGTAACAGGAGTATGGTGTGTGATAGGAGTGGGTGGTGTGTAACAGGAGTGTGTGGTGTGTCACAAGAATGTGGTGTGCAACAAGAGTATGGTGTGTAACAGGAGTGTGGTGGTATAATAGGGTACTTTGTGTGAAACAGGAGTATGGTGTATAATAGGAGTATATGGTGTGTAACAGGAGTGTGGTATGTAACAGGAGTGTGGTGTATAATGGGATTGCGTGGTGTGTACCATTAGTGTGGTGTACTACAGGAGTGTGGTGTGTAACAGATGTGTGCTGTGTAACAGGAGTATGATGTGTAAAAGGAGTGTGTGGTGTGTAACAGGAGTATGGTG
>NW_025156081.1:0-1454 GCF_004010195.1 Chiloscyllium plagiosum
TTTAGGGTATCTAAATCCAAAGATGTGTAGATTAGGATAAATTGGCCATGCTAAATTGCTCATAGTGTTAGGTGCATTAGTCAGGGGTAAATGTAGGGTAGTGGAATGGGTCTGGGTGGGTTACTCTTCGGAGGGTCGGTGTGGACTTGTTGGGCCAAAGGGCCTGTTTCCATACTGTAGGGAATCGAACCTAAAAAAAAATCTGGTCGGCACAGGCGAGTTGCACCATAGGGTCTGTTTCCATGCTGTACATCTCTATGACTCTAAAGATACTGTTGCCATGGAGAGAGTGCAACAAAGATTTTCTTTAGGTTAGATTCCCTACAATGTGGAAACAGGCCCTTCGGCCCAACCAGTTCACACCGACCCTCTAAAGATTAACCCACCCAGACCCATTCCCCTAGTAATGCACATATCACTACAGGCAATTTAGCATGGACAATTCACCTGACCTGCACATCTTTGCACTGTGGAAGGAAACCGGAGCACCCGGAGGAAACCCACGCAGACACGGGGAGAATGTGCATGTCTGAGGCTGGAATTGTACGTGGGACTGTGACGCTGTGAGGCAGCAGTGCTAACCACTGAGCCACTGTGCTGCCCCAGACATATTCCTGGGTTGGTGGGACTGTCCTGTCAGGAGAGATTGGGCAAACTGGGCTGGAGAGTTTCACAGAATGAGAAGTGATCTCACTGAAACTTAAGAAAACTCAATGGGATAGACAGGGTGGATTGCAGATAAGGTGTTTTCCTCAATTGGAGAGCCCAGAATAAGGGCACACTATTTAAAAATAAGAAATGAGAAGATGATTTTTCTTTATTTAGACGGTGGTGAATCTTTGGAATTCTGTGTCCTGACTGGCTGTGGAAGCTTAGTCTTCGAGTGTGTTTGAGGTAGAGTGTGATTAATGTTTGTTTATTTTGAATGTATTGCCCCCGTTGTCATGTGTCCTGATGTTGTATAATAATTTCTCTCTGGTATCTTTCCAAATGTTTTTGAAAATCCAAATGCATCACATCCACCGGTTCCCTTTTATCCATCTTGCTCATTACACCCTCAAAAAACTTATAGATTTATAAAGCACTATTTCCTTATCATAAATCCATCTTCATTCTGCCTATTAGTTCCTTGTTTTATCTCTCATTCCCGATTCTTGTGTCTTGAAGTTGGTGTCTTCCAAGCAACTGGAACTGTTCTGGAACCAGGTAAATTCTAAAAGATTAATGTCAATACATCCAATCTCTGCAGCCACTTGTTTTAAAACTTCGGGGTGCAGACCACCAGAGAATCCCTATGGTATAGGAACAGGCTATTCAGCCCAAACCGACTCTCCGAACAGCATCCCACCCAGACCCACTTCTCACTGACCCTCACCAACTCTTCACTGACCCCTCACTAACTCCTCACTGACATTCACCATCTCCTCACTGACCCCTCACCGACCCTTCACTGA